>NC_073311.1:51646885-51946885 GCF_027595985.1 Sorex araneus
CCTCCTTAGCAGGCACAGAATAATTTATTTTATATTGTTACAACTGAATGGCTAATGAAATGATCAAAAATACGTTTGCTGAAAAAATCTTGTGAAAATTGTTGTATTGCACTGCGGGGTTGTTAGTTCCTTGTCAATGATTTATTAAGCTGTTTGTTGCTAGTTGAGCCTTCTGCGCTATTGTTTTTATTTGCGGAGTTTAGTTGGCTTCTGTGTTACTTTCCCATCTAATTTGTTGTGCGCTACCAGAATTTCAGTACTGTGAGGTGTGGAGGAGTCAATGTGACTGCTGGTCCAGAGCTTTAAGGTCTGTGGGACTGGGCTGACAAATGGACATGGTGGTGACCGCGGGCAGTGGGCACGGCTGTGAGGGTTTCCGGAAGCAGGGGCGGGCTTAGGGGGCTGTACATCCCCATTTAAAGCAGACCCCTCTGAAGGGGTTCTTCTCGGTACCTGATGACCGAGTACTCCAATGTTTCGCTGTTTGGTGTCTCTGCAGAGATTACAGTGGCGCGGTGGAGTAGGGCCAGTGGCCTAGTGGGAGCTGTTAGGGGTGGGGGTGGCAGCTGGGGCTTCAGTAGGTGGGGACTCAGCTTGCCCCCTTCCCAGGGCACCCAGGGAGTTTTCAGTTGGGGGGACTGCTGTGTCCATGAGTTTCAGCTGCTTGGCTCGCAAGTCCTCGGAGACTTAGTCGTGAATCGGAAGAGCAGGGCCGGTGGGTGAGCTGAGCTGGCAGTGACCGGGGCTGGTGGGCCTGGTTTGGACCTTACCCGAAGGCTGTTTTCCTGTACCTGACCCCTATCACTAGAAATGATTGAGAATATTTACAGAAGTGGCAAAAGGAAAACGATGAAGCCCGTAACTTCTGATAGGAAATGTGACTAAGGTAAGCATCTATTTTCACAGATTTCTAAAACTATAGATCCAAATAGGTTCTTCTGTGTCCCACAATACCATGAAGTTTCTTTCTATGATTCCTTTGCCTAAATTATCTGCAATTACCTAAATTATCTAGGTTATCTGCAATATTTGATCATTTTTATAGAAAGATAAGTCGTTTTTTTTGGTTCAGGTAATTAGTCACAGACTTTATCTGTTCTCAGAATATTTTTGTTTATTTGAAATCAGAATATTTTTATTTATTTGGAATCAAACTATTTCTTCTGGTGTTCACAAATATATTTCTTTTCTTTTTTCTTTTTTTTTGGTTTTTTGGGTCACACCCAGCGATGCACAGGGGTTACTCCTGGCTCTTCACTCAAGAATTACCCCTGGCAGTGCTCAGGGGACCATATGGGATGCTGGGATTAGAACCCGGGTCTGCCGCATGCAAGGAAAACACCCTACCCGCTGTGCTATCGCGCCAGCCCCACAAATATATTTCTTTAATGGCAAAGTCTCATAATTCTCTCCACACATCTTCTGAGTGGAGTACCTCAGCCACAGTTGTCGTTTATTTCTGTCACTATGAATCAATTGCAGTTCAGAAAGTACAGAGAAGATCATCTTATTTTGCTTGAAAGTCCATATACATTTGAATTTAAGAGTTTTGTTATTTGGGACATAATTTTAATTGCAGAAAATTGTGCTTATGCCTTATGAGGTCATATTTGGACTTGGAACCATTTCTAGGGAGAATCAGAAGAAAACATCTTGACTTTGAGCAGTTAGCATTAAATGGTAGGAGGGAACTCCAGCATCTAAAAAGTCCAAGTTACAGTTATTTTTGCTTTTGTATTATAGTGAGGAGGGTGATTACCCTCCTTGCATGTGGCTAAACTGGGTTTGATCCCAAGTATCCCTTATGGCTCTTAAATTCTACCAGGAGTGTTTCCCTGAGCACAGTATAAGCCCTGAGCTTGCTGGATGTGGCTCAAGAAAAATAACACAATTAAAGAAAAATAAAACTACATGCTGTCATGTTATGTGAGTGGCATTGGGGGATGCTTACATTAATCATGTAATTCCACTGTGATGATTTAGTAAATAATAAAATTGTATACAATAGTCATTTATTGAGATGCTGTTCTAGATGCTAGAGGAAGTCATTATTTGTCAACATATGTTTACTTGAATAACAATTTATTATAAACTACATGTTAGTGTTACATGTCATTTTATAGCACATACATACATGTTAGTATTACATGTCATTTTATGCACATACAAATATAAAATTACATGTATAAAAATTAAAAGGGCAGCTTGAGAATGAAAATGACAGGAATAGCAGGTTTCCATAAAGATATAAAATATAAAATTATATTTTAGGTATAACATGGTTATGAGAGTGTTAGGGTTTATGGTATTGGGGTACAAAGTTACAGCACTCAGCTACCACCAAAGTTTGTAAGATTTACTACCAATGTTCTTATGTCACTTCTAGCTCACCTCATTCTCAGCCTCCCTTTTCCCCATTGTTTGGTGTTATCCAAGGCCAAAGGTTTGTTATTGTTTTGATACTACTTATTCCTTGTTTTGTTTTCCTCTGGGCTGGAGCGATAGCACAGCGGTAGGGTGTTCACCTTGCACGTGGCCAACCCGTGTTTGATTCCTCTGCCCCTCTCAGAGAGCCTGGCAAGCTACCGAGAGTATTTCGACCGCACAGCATGGCAGAGCCTGGCAAGCTACCCGTGGTGTATTTGATATGCCAAAAATAGAAACAATAAGTCTCACAATGAGAGACGTTACTGGTGCCCGCTTGAGCAAATCGATGAGCAACAGGATGACAGTGACAGTCTCTCTCTATGACACGGGTGGGTGAGAGCACCCATTATTTGTCCTTCTCCCTATAACTTATTCACTTCACATGATGCTCTTGAATCCCAGCCATGGTGCAGTGAACTGTCTGATTTCATTTCCTCCCACAGTGCATCTCTTTTCAGTGTCTTTTCCGGAGCAGAGTTCCACATTGCACTGCAGCTATCTCCAATAATTTCTGCCGCTGTAATTTTGTTTTGATGTAGGTAATTAACATTTTCTTTCTTTGAACCACTCTTGCAATGCACCTCATGAATTAATTTCTACCATCTGGCTTCACATACGCATATACTCTCCCTTTAATTAAAAATGATTTATAGAAGATCAGCTCTCCTCCAGGCATGGTATCGCCGGGGCCGGCGATGCTAAGAACACACTGTAGTTTTGTTTTTGTTGTTTACTGCAGTGCTTCTCCCACTACACCGAAAGAAGGAAATATGGTCAGTTGCTTCTCTTCTTGCGAATGGAATATACAAAAAAGGCTGGTGTGGGAGGATATTGTGGCTTTTGGGGAGAGTGACAGAAACTGAAGATAAAAAAATGGTCAGAGGCCAGATAATGAGAAAATGTTGTGACTAGCCTATGGGGGGAGTCATTAAAAGTTTTTAAAGGAAGAAAGAAAAATATCAGGCTCTTTAAAGTTTAGTTGATTTTGTGTTGGAAGAAAAAAATTAATATTCAAGCAGGAATATGTTACTGTTATCAGCAAATAATAAAACATTTAAGACAGTACATATGAGTAAATTGAAGGAACTTTTTATTTGGTTAGTTGTGGCATGAGCAATCATAATAATAGTTAATTAAAATAAATTAAATTTTTGTAAGTTTTTATAGGTTCATAATGATACCTAAAGGAAAAAAGTTTGTGGGTATAAGTAGTTGTGATCTGAAAGAATATGCTAGGGTTTTTTTTGTTTGTTTGTTTTTGTTTTTTGCTTTTTGGGTCACACCTGGCAAGGCACAGGGGTTACTCCTGGCTTTGCACTCAGGAATTACTCCTGGCAGTGCTAGGGGACCATATGGGATGCTGGGAATCGAACCCGGTCGGCTGCGTGCAAGGCAAACGCCCTACCCACTGTACTATCGCTCCAGCCAGGTTTTATTTTTTTTTTAAAGATAAGTAAGTTAATACACTTTCTAACTATGAATTTCCTCCCTCATAAAATATACATATAGTTTATGAAATATGGAGGAATATTTGTTTTAGTTATATTAGAAAAAAATAGAACAGTAAAAGCAGAAATAAAAATAGGTGATTGTTTATATTGAGAAAACAGAAGAGGGGAAAGAGAGTTCAACGTAGGGTTTAAGATGGTGATTTTAGCCAAGTGTCTTTGATAGCTCTTTTTTTCTGGCTATACATTTTCTAAATGGCCCCCAAGTTTCAATAATGCAATAAAAGTTATGATGCATAACAGAATCTAGCAAAACATATAAACTAGATGATCTCATCTGCATGGCAGAGCTTGGCAAGCTCACTGTGCCGTATTCAATATGCCCAAAACAGTAACAAGTCTCAAAAGGGAGATGTTATTGGTGCCTGCTCGAGCAAATCGATGAGCAAAGGGATGACAGTGACAGTGACAGGGACAGTATAATAATGATAGCATTGTACATAATGAAATGTGATTGAGACATATATCAGTTTGAGATTTAGATTTAAAAAATCCAGTATCTTTGTGATAAGTGGGAATTTATAATGTCTCATTCTAATAATAAATCAAGCTAAATCTCAAAACAAAAGTTAACATTAACATACTGGTTTATAGCTCAAGTTAAAACTCTGTGGGAAAATGACAAATTCTGACTAAAAATCAGTTCTGATAAACCACTTCCTGAATTGTTTTGATTTTCCCTTCCTTCCTCCCTGAATTACTGCAAGGCTGAGAAAGTACCAAAATTATCAAATTATCAAAGTAGTATGTAGCTGCTGGACAGTGCAAGGACAATTATAGTCATGGAAAAACATAAAAATGATAGAAAGAACAAGTTAAATGTAGTTTAGTTCTATTTTAGTGGCATTAGTTTCTTGTAGTAATTTTTTGTTAGTTTGTGTATGTGTGTTTTGGATATTCAAAGTAATTAGATTCACTTGCAGTTTAATTTTGTAGAAGACAGTTTGAGTTACTAAGTTGAAATCAATTTTCAAACATTTCAGTAAGTTTCCAGTTCTCATTACTCTAGAGTTATTTATTTCTGTGCAACAAATGTCCCTCCCTTACCTCACACATACAGCAGCAAGAACCCACCTAACCTGGAAATTGGCTCACACAGCTTCCTTCAGGATGTGGTGGGACTGGGGTCCAATGCCACAACTTGATGAAGTTCAAAAGCTCACCCCAAAGGCTGTGGGTCAACCACAGGCTCGTCACAGTATTGATCTCATCAGCTCCCGACCGCTGGGCTTCTACCTAGAACTATTCCCGTCATGGTTTGTTCCTAGAAGAAGTATTGGAAGAAAAAAAGATGAAAACTAGCCCGAACTCCTGGGAAGATTACACAATGGGGAGAATCCCTGGACGTATGAATGATGATTGGGGGTCATTGTCGAGGGGCTTGCATCATTAGCATACAGCGTGTAGAATAACGTAGACTATATGCATGCTAGTAACTATTATTCTCCCCTTGCAAGTCTTTAGTCCAATTTGTAATGGTCAGTTGGTTTTGTGTTCAGAATCCTTGCGCTGAAACTCCTGTCTGCCTTCAGTGCTGGATAGAACAGTCAGCGCAGGAGCTGCTCCAGAAATTCAGACTGTCTGAAGGAACAAGTAGCATTGGAAACAGTCTGTAAGCTTTATTATATGTGTGTGTGCGTATGTGTGTGTGTGTGTGTGTGTGTGTGTGTGTATGTAGAGAGAGACTTTTAGAAATTCAAATTGCAAGAGTTCTTGAAAGACTCATGAGACCCGTAAGTTTTATTGCTATTGTTTAGATTTAGGCTTTCTTTCTTTCTTTCTTTCTTTCTTTCTTTCTTTCTTTCTTTCTTTCTTTCTTTCTTTCTTTCTTTCTTTCTTTCTTTCTTTCTTTCTTTCTTTCTTTCTTTCTTTCTTTCTTTCTTTCTTTCTTTCTTTCTTTCTTTCTCTCTCTCTCTCTCTCTCTCTCTCTCTCTCTCTCTCTCCCTCCCTCCCTCCCTCCCTCCCTCCCTCCCTTCTTTCTTTCTTTCTTTCTTTCTTTCTTTCTTTCTTTCTTTCTTTCTTTCTTTCTTTCTTTCTTTCTTTCTTTCTTTCTTTCTTTCTTTCTTTCTTTCTTTCTTTCTCTTTTCTTCCTTTCTTCCGAGGGCATTGTGAGTTACTGCATTCATAGTTGACTTTCAGGCATACAGTGTTCCAGCACCAGTCCCACAACCAGTGTCAACATCCACCCACCAGTGCCCCCAGGTTCCCTCCCAATCCCACCCCACCCCCCAGCCTTCCTCTATGACAAGCACGTTGTAAAGTTTGGATGTTATAGTTTGGGTCTCCTGCTTCTGGTGTCGTTTATTTTGCAGCTGAGATTATCCACCTATACCTCACCTCTACTCCACCAATGTGCCCAAGGGCCTGACCACACCCCTGTCATCTCCTGTCCACCTCTTCTCACTCCCCCAGCCCCTGTGTTTGGATTCTTTCTTCCCTGTCCCTATCCTTTCTATTATCTAGGGTCAAGTGTAATATGCACATTACACCTCCACTTTGATACCATGCATTCCCTCCCTCTGTTATTCTTCTTATACCACAGATAGGTGAGAGCATCAAGTGTTTGTCCTTTATCTTCTGACTACTTGACTTAAAAAATCCTCCAGTTCCATCCAAGTTGCAGCACAAATGCATCATTACATCCTTACTTGCAGCTGTATAGTATTCCATTGTGTATATATATAAATCATTTTTTGATTATCCACTTGCCTGATGTTGGACACCTAAGCTGATTCCACATCCTAACTGTTGTGCTGAGTGCAGTAGTGGTCTGCGTTTATTTCTTGACTGAATGACTTTGACACTTAGCAGTTCCACTTCTTTGTATCTACCCCAAGGCACAAAAACAAATGCTGCTTCTTAATTCTACTCTTTCTTTCCTTCTTAGTCCTTGTTTCCTTTCCTTCCTAGTCCTTGTGCTTAAACCTTGGATTTGTAATTTTCACAGAAGCCACCAGATGGCAATACAACACAAACCAAGTTGCAAATTCATGATATATTTGAATATTGAAGATAAGAAGGAGTCCCTGGGGGGTGTGGTCATTGGGTACATCCATAAATGTCCACCAGCACCCTCCTCACCACCCCAGACTTATAGCTAGATATAGATAAAAGTCTATATCTAGCTTATATCTATGCCACTTCTTATTTCTCCTAGGAGGGAAAAAGAAACCATTATTTGACACACTGGTATTATTTCAGGTTAACAAAAAATTAGTACTATAGTAAACATATAACCTAAATGACAATTATTTAGTGAAAAAAAGCTTAAAGACTTTTCAAAAGGTTTATTAGTAAAAATATAGTAATATAGCACCAGTAAAATAATATCAACTTCTTTTTAGTATTAATTCAATTGTTATATAAATAAATTTTTGTATTGATGTGACTGCACTTTTGAGTTAGTAATTTTGTTTTTTATTGTCTAATGTTTTCATGATTCTACTTCAGAAAATAATATATGTGAAGGAAATGCTTTACACTTAGCTTTTTACCTCAACATTATTTGAATTGCCTAATATTGAGATAAGCCTTATGACTAACAATATTGAAGGAATTAAATATATTAGGCAACAACTGGAAAACATAAAAGGTTAGAAATTATTTTTACAAAAACAGTTGTTATACAAAAAATGTTTCTGACATGTAATAGTAATTAAAGAACTGGACTTGGAAACACCAAGATCAAGAAACAATCTGAGCATCCATCCATGGATGGGTGGTTGAATAAATAATAATGTGACTGGAGAGACAGTTTAGGGAAGATAACGCTTTCTTGGCTAACCCTACTTGGGATTGTCTCCTGAGTTCTACCAGGGTCGGTCCTGAGCACAGGGCAGGAGTAGCCCCTAAACACCGTAGGGTGTGGCCTCTAAACCAAAAGATTAAAACAAAACAAAACAAAACAAAACAAGAATGTGTGTGTGTGTGTGTGTGTGTGTGTGTGTGCTGATGGAACGTAACCATGGTAGTGGTTTTATTTTTGGTTTTTGGGTTTTGGGGCCACACCCCACTTGCTCAGAGAATGGTGTTTTAAAAAAGTGGCAATTTTGCCATTTGGTGACAATAGGGATGAACTTTGAGGGGAATGGTGTTAAATGAAATAAATCAGATGAAAAAAAATGAAACTGAAATCTCACTGGTAGATGGAATTTAAGAAAACAAAACAACTACACGGACCTAGAAAATGGGAGGAGAGCAGGCTGGGGGAAGGAGAGAAGGCTGGGGAGTGATTGACATAGATGAACAGAAATTAGGTAACGTTATAGATATTGTTACTGAAAAGCGGCTTGTTTGAGTTTACCAACGTTTGGATTGTGGTGCTGAGATGAATTCAACTAGCATGGCTTTCATAAGGTTTTCCCTTCCTTCTCTGGAAATCAGTGTGTTAGCAAGAAGGAGTATTAGAATTCCAGGTGAATATTTTTTTACATAAACATACTAAGAGAATCCATATTCAAGGGACCGACTTCATTATTTTGTTGCTTTTTGTTGTTGTTGTTGTTGCACCCACCAGTGTTCAGGGTATAGCAAGCCCTGTGCTCAGAAATCAGTCCTGGTGGTACTTAGGGTACCATACTGGCTATTTTTTATTCTAATCAAGCCGTGCAGGTTCCAAGAGGCCAAATTTAAGCCAAGGTACTGTCAGCACTGTCAGCCCATTGTTCATTGATTTTGCTTGAGCGGGCACCAGTAACGTCTCCATTGTGAGACTTGTTATTGTTTTTGGCATATCGAATACACCACGGAAAGCTTACCAGGCTCTGGTTGTGGGCAGGATACTCTCAGTAACTTGCTGGGCTGTCTGAGAGGGACAGAGGAATCGAACCTGGATTGGCCACGTGCAAGGCAAATGCCCTACCTGCTGTGCTATTGCTCAAGTCCAAGGACTAAGCCAAGGATTGAAGGATAATTCTTGGGCCCATGTTATTAAAAAATATCTTTAATTTCATTTCTGGGACTTGCATGGAAGTGTAAATATTGTCTGCCTTGGAACCAGGGGAAGGCTGGGAAAGGGGGTATTGGTGTTAGGGAATGTGCACTGGTGGAGGGATGGGTGCTTGATCATTGTGTGATTGTAATCCAAACATGAAAGCTTGTAACTATCTCACAGTGATTCAATAAAATTAAAAAAAATTTTTTTGAATCTATCACTATCACTATCATCCCGTTGATCATCGATGTGCTCGAGCAGGGCAGTAGCATCTCCATTCGTCCTAGCCCTGAGATTTTAGCAGCCTCAATTTACTCGTCCTTTCCAACGGTGCCACATTGGAGGATCTTTCAGGGTCAGGGGAATGAGACCCATAATTGTTACTGTGTTTGGCATATGAATATGCCATGGTGAGCTTGCTAGGCTCTCCTATGCAGGCAGGGAACTCTCAGTAGCTTGCCAGGTTCTCCAAGAGGGAGAACTATGCTATAAGAGCTCATTCACAGCTGCGCACTTCCTGGAGCTTGGTTATGTTATTAAAAAAATCATCTTTTGGGGCTGGAGCAATAGCACAGCAGGTAGGGTGTTTGCCTTGCATGCGGCTGACCCGGGTTCGATTCCCAGAGTCCCATATGGCCCCTGAGCATCGCCAGGGGTAATTCCTGAGTGCAGAGCCAGGTGTGACCCAAAAAGCCAAAAAAAAAAATCATCTTTTACCTTATTTTGGGGGCTTGCATGGAAGTGAGGAAGGAGAGGAGACTTCGAGCCTTCGAGGGGTCTCCCAGCCGCTCAGAGATGCGTCCTTTGCTCTCGGGCTGTTGAGACTTCCTGTGAGGTTTTAATTCAGGTACTTTAGGGAGCCCGAGCTACATCTCTTTCTACTTCTACTTTCCACTTCTCGTTCTCTGCGGGACTAGACCTAAAACCTCTCAGGAAGTATCCGAGTCTATTTTTAGATTCTAGTTTAGGTTCTAATTTTCATAGAGCATTTTGTAATGTCTCTTAACATTTTTTTTTCTATCTAAGTTTTTTAATTGAATCACCGTTGGATACAATTTTATTTGGATACACAATTACAAAGTTGTTCATGATTGGGTCTCAGTCATATAATGTTTCAACACAAATCCCTTCACCAATGTAATAACTTTTATACTTTTAATTATCTCATAGTAACTCAAACAGTTGGTTTAACACAAACTAATCATGTGGTACCTGATTAGTTTGTATTTTAGTATGATTTGAATATGTTTTCACAAAGCAATGTCTAGTGACATTTTCAGAGCTTCAATCAATGACTGGTCAGTGAGGTAGGCCAAGAAGATGCTAGAAGGAAAAGAGTGAGCATGGGATAATGCAATTGTAAATTAATTAAGCTGAAATCACTGGTGTGTGTCATTGAAAAGGGAGTCAGAACTATATACTTGTCTAGGCTTTGAACTGACGCTCCTCCCTTTTCCTGGGATATTATCTTAGCTGAGGGGTCATATCTGTTAGCCTGAACCCAGAGATTATTATTTTCCAGGTACCAAAGATTGGGGTAAAAGAAGAAATATGCAAAAATATGATCAAGGCAAATTCTTACTCTTAAAAAAAATATAATGTGGTAAAACACAAATGGTTCAACAAATCCCTATTGATTGATTGATTGATTGCTTTTTGGGTCACACCCAGCAATGCACAGGGGTCACTCCTGGCTCTGCACTCAGGAATGATCCCTGGCAGTGCTCAGGGACCATATAGTATGCTGGGAATCGAACCTGGGTCGGCCACGTGCAAGGCAAATGCCCTACCCGCTGTGTTATTGCCCCAGCCGCATGATCCCTATTTTTTAAAATCTAGATTTAGAAATAATGTTATATCCAGGTCCCATTTTCTGAAGTATGGACAGAATGATTATTAAAGGTTTAGTTTCTCATTTTTTATTTGTCTCACGTGTGAGTTTAGTTAGGGTATTTTCATAATTGTGACTCATTCGTTTGTTTCCAAATAAAATGTCACTGCTGCAAAGAGAAAAGAAAGAAAACTGGGGTGTTTTAGAGTTTAGTTGTAGGGCTACCCGAAGGAGGGGAAGAAGTCAAAAGAGGGTAAATTTACAGTGAAAT
The DNA here is from genome assembly GCF_027595985.1 of Sorex araneus. Lineage (NCBI taxonomy): Eukaryota > Metazoa > Chordata > Mammalia > Eulipotyphla > Soricidae > Sorex > Sorex araneus. The sequence continues at coordinate 51,657,856 of NC_073311.1, forward strand.
CAAACAGAATTTCTAACACTCTGGAAGAATAAGAAAAACATTATTAGACTATGAGTCTGTCATCTTTGAAGCAGAAACTATTTCTGATGCAAGAAAAGGCAAATTAAAGATCAATTCATTAGAAGATAATCGATTAACTGCATGTTGCACTCTGGTCCCCACAGCTCCTGTGGTCAGCTCAGCCAGCACTCAGCCGTTGGTGCCAGAACGTAGATACTTTCGTAACCTAAAAGGGGAAATTTGCTTTTTCCTTTATGACTTAGCTCAAAATACCTCTGCAGATTCACCTCCTCTGAGTCCCCCCCGCTTTTTTTTCTCTTTTGGGTTATACCTGGCGATGCACAGGGGTTACTCCTGGCTCATGCACTCACTAATGCCAGAATTACTCCTGGCGGTACTGGGGGGACCATATGGGATGCTGGGAATCGAACCCCGGTTGACTGCGTGCAAGGCTAACCCCTACCCTCTGTGCTATCGCTCCAGCCCCTGAGCCCAATTTTTATATGTAGCCTAAGCATACTTACTCTTTTTGATCAAGAATATGAGATTTTGGTGCCTTAGAATTTCTTCCTCTAGTGAAAGAAATTGCTCTTTGTATCTTCAGATGAGTCATGCTTTCTGACTAAGTCCTGTATTTCCAATAGAATCTGCTTTTAGGATGAAGGTTTATAATATGGATCACATTCAGGTACACTCCTTTCTCATGGAGCAACAGGTTCTGCCTGTTCATCTTCACTGGGATCCCACAGTAGGACAGAAAATTCAGTTTGATCCATTCTTGGTCGGAGGAGGGGCAGGAGGATTATCCCTTTATAATTCCAGTCCTGTCCCACATCAAAGGTCCAGGTTTCCTGCCTTCCTTCGGAGAGAGCTTAACATGTTCAGAACCATTGAGAAGCTACACTGTCCACAGGTAATGGAGAAGTGATAGGAAAATGTACCCCAAAACAGCTGGGTTATGTCCTACTTCCTGTTCCATCACATCCATAGTTCTCTCTGCCTATTCTCAGGTCTATTCCCACTTTATTTGTTTTCTGCATTTCCCTACCCCAGTGCCTGGGGGAAAACATATGGTTTAACAAGTGACCCTCAACTACTTCTGCCTTAGAAAAAGCACTTTCTTTGCAGCCATGTTCCAGGCTGATTGAGACAGATTTTCATGGTTGAGTGAAAAGGAAGTACAAACCAGGAGAACGAGAAAATAAAGAGGTAACAGCCCTAGGCGCTTCCTGTGTTTGAATGCATCTCTTTGTATATGGTATGAGAGAATGATCTAGTTTACTTCTGCACGTGGCCATCCAGGTTTCCTAAAGCCATTTGTTAAAGAGACTTTCCTTTCTCCATCGTATCTCTTAGCTTCTTTGTTATCAATACATAGCCCATATGCTTGTGAATTTTCTTATGGACTCTCACTTCTATTCCCTTGAGATGTGTAGTAATGGCATTTGCTTAATCAATCACATCAGAAACATTATTAGGTGAGAAACAAGATCTAATTATTTGGCTTAGATTTATTTTCCCCAGTTATTCCACCTTATTTATTCAAACATCCTCAGTTCTAACCAAATTTTATTTTATTTGTTGGTTTTGGGGCCACACCCAGAGATGCTCAGAGGTTACTTCTAGCTCTGCTCTCAGGAATCACTCCTGGCAGTGCTTGGTGGACTATACAGTGTGCTTTTTTGTATTGCTTGTTATGAATAATCTGCTGAAAAATTATTCAAAAAAGTTACTTTAGAGTTAGGTGTGTGAGGATTGTTGTATCTCACTCTGGAGATATTAAGCTCTTGTATAAGAGATTATTAACATGTTGGTGAAAGTTGAGTCTGTGTGCTAACATATACTTTTTTGATTGAGATTAGTTGCCTTCTACTTTACACCTCATCAAATGCATATTCCACTTTTAAAAACTGAGCTCTGGCTATTACAGTAAGTTATTTACATTTCCAGAATAGAGCAGAGGATGGACATTATGTAATGATCAAGGGATCAATTTATTAAGAAGGTATGACACTTGTTAATGCATAAAAACTAACGTAGGATGTGCATTGGAGCATAAAACAAATATGAACAGACAGAGGGGAAAAAACAGTCAGAAACACAGTCACAATGGGAGACCTGCTAGGGCCTTGCAGAGCAGTTTTAAAGAGGCAGGAGTGACACGAAGTAATCAACAAAATCTTAACTTGATCTGAGCACATCAGAGTGCTGAGGTTACAAGCAACCAAGTCGAGTGATGTCCAAAGGGGGCAGGTGCACCTCTGAGGTGAGCTGGGAACCACAAGTGGTTTCACTTCTGACAGAAAAGGAAGAGTGGGTGCTATCGAGTTGATAAGACAGAGATAGTGGAAAATTTGAACACACTCTTTTATTTGTTGGGGGCGGGGGTGGCAAACCCAGTGGTATTCAGGGCTTCCTCATGGTTCTGCGCTCAGGGATCACTTCTGTTGGTGCTCACAGTGGGTGCCAGGGATCGACCGTGGGTAGGCTGCATGCAAGCCCTGCCTGCCCTACCAGCTCTTCAGCCGCCAACACAGTGAAAGGCTCGGTGTACATTGTCAGGGCACTGTGAAGCCTCAACCTCTGAGCTGCAGGACAGGTCAGAAGACTGGGAGGCGGAGAGGTGGGTGGGGACTCCCTTAGTGATACGGAGATGTGAAACCTCAACAGTTTCCTATTCATTTCTCACTTGACCAAAGCTTCGAGAGGGAGAAACCAGGGCACCCCCTGCTCCCAGGAACCAGAAAACCCTTAAAACGTTCGGGCCAAGGTCATACAAATATTTCTTCTCTTGGGGAAGGGATGCATATACCTCTTTCTTTTGATTTGTGAGAACTACAGTGAGTCCAGGACAGGGAAGAAGCACCGCTTTCTTGTAGCTGGGGAAACACAGACCACTCTTGCACGTAACCACAAGCCCCACAGCAAGAAGCAGACGGCAACAGAGCTGCAGGAAGCCCCGACATCAGTGATCCCAGACCTGTTATTGGGGAAAGAATAGAATAAATAGAGGCTCAACCCTCTGGCGCCAAAGACAAAGATCTCATACTGGTATACGGCCTGGTTCTGCCATGCAGGTAGAAAGCAATTCTATTTACTGGGAACACACACACACACACACACACACACACACACACACACACACACACACACACCACACTATAGGGAAAAACCTGACACTGAGGCGGAGTTACTCTTTCAAGGGGAAGGCACACAGGACATGACCAAGATTGAAGGTAACCAACAGGCCCAAGAATTTCTTGCTCCCACATTAAAAAAAACTTATTTTCTTTTACGATATAGAGACAAATGCATATTCATGACAGATTTTAACTTGTTTCTGTTTCTGTTAAAACTCTATGCTCGAAAATATAATTTGAACGACTTGTTCTTGCCAGATCCTGAAGAATCTGAGACTGTTGTCTTCTTGGGAAAGAAGAGAGAAACCAACAAAAACCTTTTCTGTAGGTTCACAGAAAAGGGGTGTCTTCATTACTGACTTGATGATTTGCTATTGTGACAATTCAGTAATTAACACTTCTTTTCCTATCCCATAAATACTTGTGAAATTTTGGTCGAATTTGAAATGCACCATTGGCATCGTTGTTTTTCTTATATGCATGATGGTAAAATAAAAGCTGTTACTCTTCAAGAAAAAAAAAAGAGTTTTCTTGCTCCCCATACTCTTCCATTTCACATAACAAACTCGTGGCACTGCCTTAGCAGAGCCAAGAGTCTGGGACTAAACCCCTTTCTGCATCTAAGAGGACAAGGCCAGCTTGTACAAATTCTACCATGGAAGAAAACCTCTCAGAAGAAAACTTCCTCCCCAGACCTCACACTTGGTGCTAAGCAGCAGCTGCACATCTCAGCTAGTGTGTGCTGAGGATAACCACAGGAACAGCGATGCTCACCCGATGCAGAGCTCACATTACTGAGGAGCCTGACCGGAGAAGTGTCTGTTTGCAGCTAGACATACAGCGCTGTTTGCAGGATGCTACCCATATACGTGCAAGAGACCAGGACGCCTGTAGAATGAGTGAATGACTAGAATTAGCTTAGACCTGTTCAAGGAATTGGAATAAACTGTAGGAAAACTTGAATAACATCTTTTTTTTTCTTTTTGGGTCACACCCGGTGATGCACAGGGGTTACTCCTGGCTCTGCACTCATGAGTTACTCCTGGCGGTGCTCAGGGGACCATATGGGATGCTGGGATTCAAATCTGGGTCCGCTAAGTGCAAGGCAAACGTCCTACACACGGTGCTATCACTCCAGCCCCAGAATAACATCTTAATGTGTCAAAGAGCGAGTAGAAAACTAGGACACCTCACACAAACATATGAGAGAACCTTTATTGGGAACAGAAAGAAGGTCTGAGGCTTGTTTTCTTTGTTATCTTAAAATTTAAGGCCGGTGAGTTTTTTTTTTAATTGAATCACTGTGAGATAGTTGCAAACTTTCATGATTAAGTTTCAGTCATACAATGACCGAGCACCCATCCCTCCACCAGTGCGCATTTTCCACCACCAATGTCTCCAGTATCTGTCCCGCCACCCCCACCCATCCCACCCCCTGTCTCTGCGGCAGCCACCTTCCTTCTTACTCTCTCTCTATTTTTGGGCATGACGGTTTGCAATACAGATACTAAGAGGTCATCATGTTCCGTTCTTAGTCTGCTTTCAGTGCACATCTCCCATCCTGAGTGATCTCTCCAACCGTCATTTACTTAGTGGTCCCATCTCCATCCCAACTGCCTTTCCCCCCAGCACGTGAGGCCAAAGAGCCATGAGTTTTAAAGTTGTTGATAGTTAAGTTTAGACATATGTTGTTTCAACACCAATCCCACCACCAGCATCAGCTTCCAGTGTTCCCATGCTCCGTCCTGCCCCTCCTCCCATGCCTACCACCTCCTGCCACCTTGATAGACACATTATAAAGTTCAGTGGTTGCAGTTTAGATCTCATGTTTTCAGTATTGTTGACTCTGAGCTTTGAATATGCAGCTACGACACTCTCCCACATCATTGGTATGACCAAACCCACGACCCACCTTTCTCATCATCTTCCTTCCCCTTTTTGATTTCTGTCCTTCTGTCATTCTTCCTTCCCCACTTTATTTTTTTCTTCCTCTCTCTCCTTCTCCTCCCTATTACCTGGGGTCAAGGGTGATCTAGGCATCGCCCCTTAACAGTAATTTCCTCATCCGGTTATTCTATTTACCACAGATAAGTGAGATTATCCTATGTTTCTTTCTTCCCGCTTACTTCACTAAATAAGGTATCTTTCAGTTCCAACCAGATAGCAGCAGATTGCATGATTTTATTATTTCTTGCAGCTGCATAGTATTCCATTATGTATATATTACATCTTCACACTATTCATCTGTCATTGGACATGTAGGTTGATTTAATATCTTGACTATTGTTCTAAGTGCAGCAATGAATAATGGTGTTCATCTGTCCTTTTGAACACTTTTTTTGTTGTTGTTGCTATTCTGGGGATAAATGCCCACAAGTGAAATTGCTGGGTCATATTTCAGCTCAATTCTAAGTTTACTGAGAACTCCCCATACTGTTTTCCATAGGGGTTGAACCGGACAATATTCCAATATTCCAACCAGCAATGGCTGAGAGTTCCTTTTTCACCACACCCACAAACACAAATTGTTTCCACTATTTTTGATGTGTGCCATTCTCACAGGTGCAAGATGATATCTCCTTGTCTTGATTTGGATTTCCCTAATGATAAATGATGCAGAACATTTTTTCAAGTGTCTACTAGCCATCTGCCTGTCTTCTGAGAAGTGTCTGTTCATTTCCACTCCCTTTTTAAAATATGATTTTAAAATAAGGTTTTGGGTTGATCTTTGTGAGTACTTTGGTATTCTGGATATCAACCTTTTATCAATATGTTTAATGCAAATATTTACCCTCCCAACCCCATTAAATTAGCTGTCCCAGTTTAGCCTTTTTTCCCCTACCTTTGTCACGAAGAAACTCTTTAATTTGATGTGCCCTATTTTAATTTTGATTCTGTTGCCTTTGCCAGTGGTTTTATATCACTGAAGACACCTTCGAGGTCCAAATCTTGGAGTATTCTACCTATATTTTCCTCAACATACTTTCTAGTAGTTGGTCAGATCTCAAGGTCTATAATCCATTTTGAATTGACATTTGTGTAAGGTCTTAGATATGAATCCAGTTTTAATGTTTTACATATGACTATCCAGTTTCTCCAGCACTGTTTGTTGAAGAGGCTATCTTTACTCCATTTCATGTTCTCAGCTGCTGTATCATAAATTAACTGCCCATGTGTATGAGGTTTTGTTCTTGGGTATTTGATTCTGACCCTTTGATCAGAGATGCTCTCTTTATTCCAGTATCATGTCGTATCATGCTGTATAGAATCAATATACAGCTCTAAATTGGTAATGTACACCAAATTTCTTATTATTTTCAGTATAATTTTGGTTATTTTGATTCCTTACCAACTTTATTATTGACTTTTCTAGGTCCTTGAAGAATCTCATCTGAATTTGGATGGGGATTGCATTTAATCTATATAATAGCTCAGCTAAGATAGTCATTTTAACAATCTATTAAAAAAACATTTAAGCACTGTGGTTTACAAAGTTGTTCATCATATAGTTGTTTCCAGTATTCAGTGTTCCAACACAAGTCCCACCGCCAGTGTGATCTTCTCTTCACCATTGTCCCAGTCTTCCCTACCGCGCCCCCCACAAGCCTGCCCCTTGGCAGACACAAAATAATTCATTTAATATTGTTTGTTACAATAAAATGGTAAGTGGGATTATCAAAAATAGTTCAGTAAAAGAATGCAGTGCACTGTACTGTCGCACTATTATCCAGTTGTTCATCGATTTGCTCGAGCAGGCACCAGTAACATCTCCATTGTGAGACTTGTTGTTACTGTTTTTGGCACATTGAATACACCATGGGGAGCTTGCCAGGCTTTGCCGTGCAGGCGGAATACTCTTGGTAGCTTGCCGGGGTTTCTGAGAGGGACAGAGGAATCAAACCTGGGTTGGCCGCTGAGAGGCCGCGGGCACGTGCTTTGTGAAAATTGTTACATGTCACAGTGGTGTTGTTAAAGTCATCAAGGATTTAATGAGCTGTTTGTTGCTATGTGAGCCTGAAGTGCTATTGTGAATGATGCCCTATCAGTAACAGGATGTAAGCCAGGGTGACTAAAAGGACGAGAAAGAGAGCCTGCCATGGAGGCCGGCTGGCACATGGGAGGGAAACAGGGGACATTGATAGAAGGAAGTGGGCACTGCTCAAGGAATTGGTGTTGGGACATTGTACACCCAAGGCTCCATCATGAATAACTTTGTAGCTTGGAAATTCATTGAGACTTAATAAATTAAAAAAAATCCCATAGTAAAGCAGAATGAAAATATAAATACTGAAAATAGAAACTACATATTATCCAGCTAATCAATCTACTTCAAGACATTTACCAGAAAAATACAGTAATTTCAAGAGAAATGTACTCAAATTATTGGAGTATTATTTACAATAGCCAAGAGCTGAAAACAGGTTAGTGCCTTTTATCTGTCAAATAAATACAGAAGTTTTGGTTTATGTCCATAATGAAATACTACTCAGCTACAGGACATACATAAAGTCATATATATTTGCAAAAGCATGCATGTATGGGCCTCAAGGGTTTTGGTGAAATAAATCCCGCGAAGGCAGACACTATTTTTGTGGGAACCAAATGAATGAAGTAAATACAACAAAAATAAACTTTATATTTTGAGACCAACTAGTGGTTAGCAGAATGTTAGGGAGGCTGGAATAGCTAAATTGGAACAAAGAAGACAAAAGTATGATGAAGGAAAGAACTGAAGTTGTAGTGATTGCTCCATACATACACACTCTTCAGTGACACACATGTAAAACTTACCTAACATTATAATGTAATGTTATTTATAAAAATCATTAAGTCAATATTACAAAAGGAAAAAACCAATATCTGCATTTTAACAAAAGTATTTCTACATAGAAGATTTTTAGAATAAATTTATTATTAAAAATTTCATTTTGGGGGGAATGCCCTGCCACAGAGGCAGGGTGGGGTGAAGGGGACAGGGTGGGGGTGGTGGGAGGGATGCTGGGACCACTGGTGGTGGAAAATGGGCACTGGTGGAGGGATGGACACTCGATCATTGTATGACTGAAACGTAACCATGAAAACCTGTGAGTCTGTAACTTTGTCTCACGGTGATTCACTAATAAAATAAAAGTAAATAAAAAAATTTCATTTTTTATGTCAGAAATACACTCTATGCAATCAATTTGGTTCTAGTCAATCAAGTGAATAAAGCACAGGTAAACCTGTGAAGAGAGTTCTGGAGATTCTCAAATGTGCAATGATTATTTATGAGGTCATAAAATCATTTTGCTCTAGGAATAATGGTGGAAGGAATCTCTTAAGTATGGAAAGTTCTCTGAAAAGACTTTATTGGTATAGTTCACACAAGAATTTTAATTATCATTACATACAATTCAAAGTACCAGAGCTCTAGGGGCACTTTATTGATTTTTTTAAAACCATTTTTATTGAGGTGCTGGAGTTATAATATTGTTAGTCATACTATTCATTCACATAATTTCAACACTACACCCATCTGTAGATAGCCTTTTCCTTTCACCAGAGTTTGTGGACCCTTTAGAGTCATAGATTTATACAGATAATATGAAAAAACAAATTGCATTTGTTCCTATGCAAAGCTACTTCTGGGGTTGAATGGTCATGTAGCTTCTCATTGAATCATAAATAGTAATTCTTTATTTTTCTTTAGTGATAGCACAGAGAGTAGGGCATTTTCCTTACATGCACGCGACCCGGGTTACAGGTTTGATTCTTCCATCTCTCTGGGAGAGCCCAGCAAGCTACCGAGAGTATCCTGCCCTCTCGGCAGGGCCTGGAAAGCTACCCGTGACGTATTCAATATGCTAAAAACAGTCACAACAAGTCTCATAATGGAGACGTTATTGGTGCCTGATCGAGCAGATTGATGAACAGCGGGACGACAGTGCTACAGTGCAGTGAAGTTTAACAAGCACCAGTTGGTGCTGAGGGTTTACCCTTGGCTCTGGCTCAGAGATCACTCCTGGTGGGCTCAGGACCACAGATGGTTCCAGAAATCAAGCCCAGGTCAAGTGTGTGAAGGCAAGTGTGTAAGCTGCTCTACTATTTTTTCCAGCCCAAACAAATAGCAGTTGCTTGTTTGTTTGGGGGCCACACCTGGCAGTGCTCAGGGATTACACCTGGCTCTCCTCAGGGATCACTCCTGGAGTGCTTGGGGGACCATACGGGGTGCTGAGGATTGAACCCAGGTAGGCTGTGTGCAAGGCAAGAGGCGAATCCACTGTCTATCGCTCTGACTCCACAAATAGTAACTTATAAGGTGCTATAATAGGACCAGAGAGACAGGTCAACCAGACGAGCACTGCTTTGCGTTTTTGGAGGACTGGCTTTGACTCCTGATATTGCATGGTTTCCCACATGCTAGGTGACCCCTGAGCACAGAGCCATGGGAACCCCCTTAGCATCTCTAAATGGAGTGTTCCCCACCCACTCAAATTGCTGTGACAGTTGTGGCTACAAGTTGTGGAACAGGTGATTTTGACTTTGATGTTTAAAATAACTCCATTCAAAACCATTAAGTGTTTAAAGAAATTATTAATTTCTTTGTTTTGCAATTAAAGAAGAACACAGAAAGAAGTAGAAAACTGCTATGATTAAATCCAACCAACCTCATATGCATTTATGTTATGTAGAATAAAAGTAATTTTGGTATCTTGAAGTAGTAAAAGACAGAGGCTGTTTATGTGCATTTTGACATTTATCTATTTTTACCACAGGCATGTATTTATAGAACCAATGAGGATTCGCCATCATTCTAATACAAGATACACTGTATAAATCATGCAAATCTAAGAGCATGATTATATCCTTTAACTTCTGTAATTTTGACAACTGTGTTTAACTTTTGAATCTCATGACACTCTGAGATGATATTATTCTGAGTCCTCTGGTAACTGCTAAAGCGCAGATGTGAATTGATGTCTTGCCTATAAATCGAGCATTTTAATTGTCTGTAATTCTGATGCAGGATGTGGGAGTAGATGAGATTCAGTCAGCAGTGGAAACTTTCTGTGTGGGAATGGTGCGTGCCATGTAGTCATTGGCTCACGTATCACTGTGTCTCTAGGGTCTCGTCATCACAATCTAGTTCCTCCTGGTCTCAGAGATCCAAGCCAGCACATTCTTGCAGTGATTCTGCCCAAGGTTGCGCTGCAGCTGGAGAAATCTGAAGGCGTGCACACAGGTACTTCATTATGAATATGTTTCCAAAGTCTCTGTTCTTAGACAAGGAGAAATAAGACAGAATTTGCTCTGGGGAAGATATTTAGAATGCTGAGGACTTTGGATTGTTGCGGAAAAAGAACTGACTGTGGGAATCAAGGTTAGTACATTTAATGGTTACTCTAATTCACAGGTAAATTTAGGAATATATCAGAATGCAAGTAGGCCAAAATGTTTAACTAAGAATATTATGAATTTTGAAATCCTCAGATTTTGGGTGACTAATTTTTAACACAAAATAAATGTTTCTTTTTTCTTACCTCTATAATGCTCCCTTATACTTAGTATTGGCTTATCTAAAGTTTTAAATACCATCATCAAAAGCTTACTTTTCTATCACATAAGTGCAGCTTTATAGTTATAATTATTTTCTTATTATACAAATATTTAATTACAATGATTAAATAAAAGTCAATCAGCTACTTCAAGTAAGGTTTATCTTAAACTCTGGCACTATGGTAGAGAAACCATTTATTGAAAAACAAATGGCAGTTTATCATTATTTGATAAAATAGACTTTCCTGAAATTAAAAAGTCAATGGTTCAATGTTAAGATTTATTTCAGAATCCAATATTAAAATCTATGAGGTTTCATGGTTATCTGGTTCTTTCTACAAAATCAAAAAATAACATTTTAAAGAGATTTTTTTTCTCTTTAATTGATATTTACAGTAATTCTAGAGGAAGAGTATTATTATGTACACTTTGTAAAAGCATAAAATTTTGCTTCTTGGGGGCTGGAGTGATAGCACAGCAGATAGGGTGTTTGTCTTGCACGCGGCCGACCCAGGTTTGATTCCCAGCATCCCATATGGTCCCCCAAGCACCGCCAGGAGTGATTCCTGAGTGCATGAGCCAGGAGTAACCCCTGTGCAATGCCGTGTGTGACCCAAAAAGAAAAAAAAAGTTTTGCTTCTTAAAGACTCTGCTTATAAAAGCACCTAGTAGATAGTGTAACCGTTTTCATTATTTAGCACGTTGGAGCGGGTGCCGCACGCTGCTTCTTGCCATCCGGGGACCCCGGAATTGTGGTTATGTTGGTTGGCACCGAACTAAAGTGTTACATGAAATTTTGACAATAACCATTTGCGTTGGGTCAGTCTGCCCAATGGGACACGCAGGAGTGAGCCCAACATCAAGTCTGTGCTGGGGGCACGTGCTGAACAGAAGCCGTGGTGCTGACGTGACAATGACAAGCCTGCCGTATTCAGCATTACTTCTTCAACTCCCATCTCTTGAATTCCAAGATTCCTATATTTTTCTCACGAAGGAGTTAGTCCATTTTGTTTTGTTTGGGGCCACAGCAGGCTGTGCTCAGGTCTTACTCCTGGCTCTGTGCTCAGGGATCACACCTGGTGGGACTTGAAGGTGCTGGGGTTGGAACCCAGATTGGCTGCATGCAAGGCCAGCACCCTGGCTGCTATCTGTCACTCCTGGTTCTATCTATCACTACACTGTAGCACTGTCGTCCCGTTGTTCATTGATTTGCTCAAGCGGGCACTAGTAACGTCTCCATTGTGAGACTTGTTGCTACTGTTTTTGGCATATTGAATACGCCACGGGGAGCTTTGCCAGGCTTTGCTGTGCTGGTGAGATACTCTCTGTAGCTTGCCGGACTCTCTGAGAGGGGCAGAGGAATCGAACCTGGATCGGCCACATGCAAGGCAAATGCCCTACCCACTGTGCTATTTTTCCAGTCCATATATATATATATATATATATATATATATATACACACACACATATATATATGACACACACATATATACTCACAAACATATTTACATTAAAATGTTTATTTATTTATTTTTGCTTTTTGGTTCATACCCAGTGATGCTCAGGGGTTCCTCCTGGCTCTGCACTCAGGAATTACTCCTGGCGGTGCTTGGGGGACCATATGGGATGCCGGTCGGCCGCGTGCAAGGCAAATGCTATACCTGCTGTGCTATCGCTCCAGCCCCAAAATGTTATTTTCTTATTAACTTCTATTATGAAATTCGGAGGTTGAGCTTCACATAGTGTGTAGTAGTCCCCATTTCTTCTACCAAAATTCCAGGGCTATCCTGCCATCTGGAGCACCCCTCTCCTCTCCTCGGCCCCTCTCTGCCCCTTTCCCTCGTAAGCAGCACAGTTTCACTGAGTCTGGGAGTGACTTTTGATGGACATTTATTTTTTGCTTCAGTTATTCAAACCTTGCATATTAGTGAAACTGAGCCAGAGTGATCGGACAGCGGGTAGGGCATTATGGCCTTGCACGTGGCCAACCTGAGTTCTAATCCCTGGTGTTCCATAGGATCCCCCAAGCACTGCCAGGAGTAATTCCTGAGTGCCGATCCAGGAGTAACCCCTGAGCATCGCTGGCTATGACCCAAAAAGAAAAAAGAAGAAACCATGTGCTTTCTTTTACTTTTTCTTTGCTTTCTTTTACTTAGCCATAATTACCTCACATGCAATGTCTTTTGTACCAAAGGGCAGCGTTTCAGCTTCTGTTTTGTTTTTGTTTTAGGGCCACACTCCTGGGCAGTGTTAAGGGGTTATTCCTGGCTCTGCATTCAGGGCTTACTCCTGACGGGGCTTAGGGTACCCCATAGGGTGCTGGGGATAGGATCCAGGTTGGTGCATGCAAGGTAAGTGCTGTACCCACTGTACTATGTCTCTGGCCTCCGCAGTTTCACGTTTCAAATAGAAAAATCTCTCAAGTATTTATGCCCAAACTTCCTTACTCAATGTCTGCAGAGAAGTGCTTAGGTTGATTCTAAGTCTTGTCTGTCTTGACTAATGCTGTGATGGTCATTGGGTGCAAATAGAATGAGTGTTTTCTTTTTTCTTTTTTATTCATTTATTTTTTTTTTGTTTTTGTACCTGTGTACTTAGTTCCTATTTAAATCAATTTCCATCTGGATTCCATCACCAAGACCCATTATTTGCAAGTCAGCATACACGTCGAGTCCAAAGGCTGAAACAGTGGTGTAGGGATTAGTAATCACTACCATGCCCAGGCAAGTGTGGTCATCAGCAACACCCTTTCCCTCACGGTACTGCAGTCACCGGAAACTTGTGACATGCTCGACTGCCCTTTTACAACACCCGATCAACCTTGTCCAAGCAAAATTCTATTTTTTGAAAGGGTTACTTCTAAACTTGGGATTATTATTAGGGATGGAGTCATCCAATATGAATGTTACTATGTTTCCTAAGGACTCAGGGGAACAGAGGCCTTCTATTCTGGACACCCTAAAGTGTTCTCGCCACTTTGTATTTTCATATGCCTGCCAAAGCCTGAGTTCTTGGTGAAGGCCTTCCCACATTCCTTACAAGCAAGGCTTCTCTCCACTATGAATGTTCCTATGACTACAAAGACTTGCACAATGGTCATACGCCTTCCACATTTCACACATTAGATTTCTCTTCAGTATGAAATTGCCTGCGCTGCTGAAGGCTGAAGGGTCTGCTGGAAGCCTTGTGTGTGTCAGGAATGTGGGAAGGCTTCTAGAACATCCTCAGGGATCACTGTACATAGGAGAACTCATTCGGGAGAGAAACCTTTTGTATGTGTGGGAAGCCTTTAGCAAATCCTCAGTACTTACTATTCATAGGAGAATTCACACTGGAGAGAAACCATATAAATGTAAGGACTGAATGTTTTCTTTTCTTTTTTTTTTTTCTTTCTTTTTGGGCCACACCCGGCGATACACAGGGGTTACTCCTGGCTCTGCACTCAGGAATCACTCCTGGCGGTGCTCAGGGGACCATATGGGATGCTGGGAATCGAACACAGGTTGGCTGCGTGCAAGGCAAATGCCCTACCCGCTGTGCTATCCTCCAGCCCCCTGAGTGTTTTCTTTTTTAAATGCTGTAAAGTTTAACTTAATTAAAATGTTTACAATTTTATTTAGCCCCCATGAAATTACAAAGTTATTTATTATTGGGTTTCAGGCACCCGGTGTTTCAACATCAATCCCTTCGCTCATGCCCACTGCCCTGTCCCATCACCCGTGCCCCCCTCCCCACTTCCTTTTCCTCCCACCCACCAGTCGACCTCTACAAGAAGAGATTGTTTTAGTTTTGTTTTGCTTTTTGGGTCACACCCAGCAATGCACAGGGGTTACTCCTGGCTGTGCACTCAGGAATTACCCCTGGCAGTGCTGGGGGACCATGTAGGATGCTGGGAATCTAATCTGGGTCAGCCTCGTGCAAGGTAAACGCCCTACCCGCTGTGCTATCGCTCCAGTCCCCGAGAAGAGATTTTTTAAAAAAAATTATTTATTTTTTTAATTAGTGAGTCACCGTGAGGGTACAGTTCCAAATTTACCCATCTCCGTGCTGGTGTTTCCCTCATACAATGTTCAAGAACCCATCCCTCCACCAGTGTCCATTCTCCACCACCAGTGAAGCCAGTATCCCTCCCACCCTCCAATCCCGTCGCCCCCCCCCCCCCCGCCTCTATGGCAGGGTACTCCCTTTTGTTCTCTCTCTCCTTTTGGGTGTTGTGGTTTGCGATAGGGGTATTGAGTGGCCATCGTGTTCAGTCTCTAGTCTACTTTCAGCACGCATCTCCCTTCCCGCGCGGGATCTCCAACCACATTTAACTTGGTGTTCCCTTCTCTATCCGGGCTGCCTTTCCCCCCAGCGTGTGAGGCCAGCTTCCAAGCCATGGAACCAACCTCCTGGTATTATATACTACTATTCTTGGGTGTTAGTCTCCTACTCTGTTATTTTATATCCCACAGATGAGTGCAATCTTTCTATGTCTGTCCCTCTCTTTCTGACTCATTCCACTTAGCATGGTACTCTCCATGTTGATCCACCTGTTGCACTATGATTTACAGTACTGCTGCTGGTAGCGTTTCATGCATGACATTTTAGCATCTTTCAGCACCATCTCCTTCTTCCTTGACCACTTCCCTCCACCATAGTGGTTGCCCCCTCCCTGCTCTTTCCCCCAGTAACCTGTCCCCATCCCCCACCTGCGGTGTTTCCTCCTGAGTTCTTCTGTTCTTTGTTTCCATTGTTTCTGAGTATTTGTTATTCTATCATTGATTATACCCTGTGTATGAGGGAGATCATTCTGCACCCATCTCTCTTCCTCTAACTTCAATCAGCATAATACTCTCCAGCTTCATCCTCGAAGTAGCAAATCACATGTTTTACTTCTTATCTTTTTTTATGGCCAAGTAATATTCTATCATGCATACATACCATACTTTCTTTATCTAGTCACCGATTTTTGGACACTTGGGTTGTTTCCAGATTTTAGCTATTGTGGATAGTGCTGCAAGGAACATGTATTTTCTCCATTTTGTTTTTGGGATAGGATGAGTGTTTTATTCTTCCTTACTCATGTAATTAACTATATTAATTAATATAATTTTATTAATACAAACACAATCTATATTTATTTTATTAATATAAGTACAATGTATATTTAATATTATATATTAATTAATATAATTTTAATTTTTATATATTTTAGGGAATATCCAAACCATTGTTTTAGAGACAACACCAATTTATTTTTCCAATGTCATAGTAGAATCACATTTTATAAGAAAAAACTTTAATTTTTTTATATCCTTAGACAAATATTTTTAAAAATCACTTATTTAATTTTATTTTTCTTCCCAGTTACTCTCACAATTTCATGATGGATATTTCCATTTAAAAATATTATCTTTTATACATTATGAAGCTCTACAGATATTCCTTTCTGCATTTCCCTTGTTACCCTTAGAAATGAATGCAGAGAATGAAGTGATATATGCCAACTTGGAACATCCCCGCTTGAGGAAACAGAGAAACAGACACAAAAGGAAAGGTAACATTTTCTTCTGCTTTTCTGATTTCTGAAAATATGATGTCAAGTAAGAAAAATGATCAATATAAGTATCTAAACATATTTGATATTACATGAGTAATTATATACTAAGAGTTATATTTAAATGAAATATCCAATGTTTTGTGATCATAGAAAATAGCACTTTCAACTGTTACCTATTTTGTTTTAATCATGAGGGCTTTGCTATGTTCATTGCTTACTATATCGCTCTCTGTATATATAATAATATAATATATATTATATGTTATATAATTATATATTATCTTTTTGATTTTGTACAGAAGTTTCAAGCAATATCTGCATAGAAAATCTAGGAATTGTGTGTTTTTTTCTACTGTTGTCGAACGCAGTCTTAGGATATTTGTGTGAGTACCAAGTGCACAACACTGAGCCAGGATGGGAAATGAGTCTGTCACTGTGGAACTAAAGCAGAACCTTTCAAAGTTATAACGGTCTCGAAAAATGTTTGTGATCATGGTAACTGATAGCCGTACTGACAATTTGATAATGATGGTTTTATTATTTTACTCTCACAGGTTTTTTTTAACCATATTTATTATTTATTAAAGTTATAGTATAACATAGAGGTAAAAGGATGGAATGAAGTATAATGTAAAAGATAGATAAAATATAAACTGGGGGATGTGATTCAGTGGTAGAGCACATCAATTGCTAAAAAATAATGGTTACACAAAGCCCAAAAGGGGTGGGGGTCAGAGAGAGAGAGAGAGAGAGAGAGAGAGAGAGAGAGAGAGAGAGAGAGAGAGAGAGAGAGAGAGAGAGAGAGAGAGAGAAAGACAGACAGAGAGACAGAGAGAGACAGAGAGACAGAGACAGAGATAGAGACACAGAGAGACACAGAGAGAGAGAGGGGATAGGCAGGAGGTGGGGAGTGGGGGATGATAGGAGGGAAACTGGACACACTGGTGCTGGGATGGGTGTGGTAAAATGTGCGAGGGTGGAGGGATGGGTGTTGGAAGACTGTATGATTGAAACCTAATCATGAACGGCTTTGTCAGGGTCTATCTCACAGTGATTCAATTAAAAAAAATGGTTAAGGGTATAGCTGCATTTTCTTTGAAAATTGTCAAATTAGCTACCCAATGAAAGAATGATAGAACACATGAAGGATGGATTATGCATACTTTTAACCAATCACTGGCTATCAAATTAAATTCTTTTATTAAAAAAATGGCTCAAAGAATCAACAGGGGAATTTTCTGGAAAAGTTAATGTGATAACTCTATCCCATAGAAGAGAAACATTAAAATAGGAATATAGGAAAGCTTTGACAGAGAATAGTGGAAGATCATCATTGAGGAAGAAGTCCATCAGAGGGCTTAGAATTCCAGACTTATTCAGAGAAGAGCAAAATAGTTTTTTTTTTTTTGTAAATCTGAGATAGATGGATGAAATCTTATATATTTATAGTAAAAACAGCCAAGGAGAAATGGGTTGTATATACTTAGTATTTTAAGGCCGTCTTCTGAAAAGAAGAGAGTTCTAGACATGGAAATTCGTAATAGAATTTTATAAATAAACACTGAAGTTGGTGGAATGTTCTTAAGTGGTGGCAGAAATGGAAATGCCAATTTATAGTTGTTAATAAATTCTCAGTGGATAAAAATGACATCCACTAGAGATTGGAAACCATAATTTAATATCTTTAGACTATTTTCAAGTTTCTAGGAGAAACAATTTCTGAGATTTTTAACTCTTTTTAAAGCTTAGACATACCCTTCTGTGCTCTATATTTACCTATATTCAAAAAATATATTATAATTATACTAAACCTAGAGTCAATTCCATTTGTTTAGAATATGATTCCAAATACTAAGTAAAATACTGGATGCAAAATTTCACTTTTCTAATAATTTTCTTCGCTATTTAGAATTGATGTAAATCATCCTTGTAACTTGATGCATTAAAGTTATTCTTGATTTTGATTTTATAACATGATTAAAGTTTTTCAGTGCTTTTCTGAAAACAAAATTCAAGGTAACAAATACACAAATGGAAAAAATATGTCTTCATCAGGAATTGAAGATTTCACAACTTTACAACATAATCAAGGTATGCGGTAAATAATTAAATTGATAGCTTAATTTTTTCATGGAACTATCTTGTTCAACTCATTTTCAATATGTAACTTAAAAACATGAATTTCCTGGGGCTGGAGCGATAGCACAGCGGGTAGGGCGTTTGACTTGCATGCAGCATACCTGGGTTCAATCCCCAGCATCCCATATGGTCCCCTAAGCACCGCCAGGGGTAATTCCTGAGTGCAGAGCCAGGAGTAACCCCTATGCATCGCCAGGTGTGGCCCAAAAAGCAAAAAAATAAAGAAAAGAAAACATGAATTTCTTTCTTTCCTTCCTTCCTTCCTTCCTTCCTTCCTTCCTTCCTTCCTTCCTTCCTTCCTTCCTTCCTTCCTTCCTTCCTTCCTTCCTTCCTTTCTTCCTTTCTTCTTTCCTTCCTTTCTTCCTCTAAGGAGTCTGAAAAATCCTTTAATAATTGTTACAATTTTATGTAATGTGTGCTTTCCTACAATAGGACAGTAAGAAAATGCCTTGACCCACGACTACACAAAACTCTTTCCTGATTTTACAATTATAATAAGCGCTGCTTGATTTAGACACAACAAAACACAACTTCAATGTAGATAGAAATGTCAAGAAATATGCTAAAATATTATTTTCATAAATAATAAGGACAGTGAAATAAGTGATTAGAAAGTTCTAAATTCTGCCCAAGGTAATTTCAAAATGATTGATGAAAAATTGGAAAATCAGGATTTTATAAACAATTCTAAGATATAGGTCAACGTATGCTATAATAAGGCAAATAAATCACATTTGAAAATATTTCAGTTTTGTCAAAAATTAGGACATGAGTATTGATTAACTTTATATTCATCCATGGGTTATGGTAGACATCTTTTTTTTCACAGTTATTTAAAGGCTTGACTTAGATTTAGAAGCTTGTATTATATTGTCATATAAATTTAATTATCTTTTGTGCTTGCAGATAGGTTTTTCCCAACATTGGGCTGGTTGTTTCCCAATGTTTCCCCAACATTGGCATCAATGCCATTCTCAGACATTCGTTAAAATGGATTTCTCCAAATCTGGAGATTTTCACTTATTCTGGAGTTCATTTGTACTAGGAAAGTTAAGATTTCTAGATACAAATTTTACAATGGTTTTATGTCTGTCAGAGCTAGTCTCGACTCCTTATTCTTGCCTACAGATTTTTACGGAATAACTATACCTGGCACATATTTGAGGTACAGATATACCACCTTTTCTCTGGACATCAGTTTCAAGTGGGCTATAACTGTTATTTTTTTTTGTTTTATTTGTCTTTTTGAAGTGCTTAAAGAGCTCAAGGAGCATTTTTAATAACATTTGCTTAAATGAGCCAAATTCTGTACTGGCCAGGTCAGGCCAGGGGGTTCTATCAGGTCTCCTGGTGCTGGGAACCCCCAGAGCCAATGGGTCGGGCTCAGTGGACCATGCAGTTCCAATGATCAGACCTGGGTTCCTGCGCATGCAAGGCATATGGCCCTGACCACTGACCTGCCCCCTTGCCTTCCTGAATGGAGCAATCAAGTACAACAAAAATAAATATCTCCATGTTCTCTTGAGTTTGAGAATCATGATTATTTTGCTTCCTAGGGAAATATTGTGACATATACCCAGGAAAATGGTCCTGCTGTGAAAAGAGCTGTTATTATTTATCAACAGAAGAGAAAACTTGGGAACAGAGTAAAAAGTCCTGTCAAGGGCTGGAATCTACTCTCATTAAGATCACTGGCAAAGAGGAGCAGGTTTGTTTGCTTTAAAAACCGAAAGTTCTTGATGGAAAGTTTGCGGGTCTCAGTTTGGATAGTTGTTCAGATTTTCCTCCATCATCCTTTGGAGAATTTTATTGAAAACACTTGTACACACTGCAGATCTGCATAGAGATGAGGAAACACGAGTGGAGCAGAGTTTCAGCACAAGTGTAAATATTGCTTTAATTCAGAGAAATAACTTTGCTCTCAGTACTATGGACTTGAGTGATAGCACAGTGGGTAGGGTGTTTGCCTTGCATGTGGCCGACCTGGGTTCGATTCCTTCATCCCTCTTGAAGAGTCTGGCAAGCTACCGAGAGTATCCCACCCTCCCAGAGCCTGGCAAGCTACCCATGGCATATTTGATATGCCAAAAACAGTAACAGCAAGTCTCACAATGGAGACGTTACTGGTGCCCGCTCGTGCAAATTGATGAACAACAGGACGGCAGTGCTACAGTGCTATCAGTACTGTGGAACAACTGTCAGTGACACAGGCAGTTTAAAAGAGGAACTTGCTCATTGTACTGAGTACTTTTCTTCCATAATCCTTCTTTGGGAGGATTCACACAAGAGAAGCTAAAACTCTTACTACTAATATGACTTTAGATAAATCAGATTAAAAAATCACAGGTGATGACTTCAAAAAGTGAATATTTGTTTTACTTGTCTTCATAAATAGATAAAATTCTTTTTTGTTGTTGTTTTTGTTGTTAAGCAATTCATTATTTATTTATTGGGAGGAGGTTGGTCCACATTTGGTGGTACACAAAGGTTGTACCTTACTCTGTCCTTAGGGGACCATATGTGGTACTGGAGTTTCAAACCAAGGTTGTAGCTGATGTCGTTTCATGAGGCAAGTACTTTACCTCCTGTACTATCTTTCTGGCCTTTGAAACATCTCTGCAAAAAGAGAAACTCTAGGTCATGCTTGCCATAACTAAAAAATGTGGGGAAATCAATGCAAAGTCAATGTGATCATGCAGATTTTGTTCCAGTGATCCAATTTAGGTACAAAATTCCATTAATAATATTTAACTCCAGCAGTGTTAGTTATATTGGCATTTTGAGTACTTGTTAAAAACTTCATTTCCTTCTTTATAACTCAACTCATTAAAATAGCAACAGTGAGTCCTTTTTCTTTTGGGGTGGATCATATCTGATGATGTGTACAGGTTACTCCTGGCTCTACACTCAAGAATTATTTCTGGAAGTGCTCGGGGACCATATGGGATGCTGAGGGTCTAACCTGGGTCTGCTGTGTGCAAGGCAAACATCCTTCCCACTGTACTATCACTGCACTATCGTTCCGGCTCCAACAGTGAATCATTCTTCAAAATAAGAAATAGCTGGATAAAGTAATAGAATATCAACATAAATAGGAAAATCTGGATATAATTACAGTATTATGGTCATCTTGAACATCATGGTTTTCTTATTTTTTATTTTTTTGCTTTTGGGGTCACACCTGGCGGTGCATATGGGTTACTCCTGGCTTTGCACTCAGAAATTACTCCTGGCAGTGCTCAGGGGACCATATGGGATACTGGGAATCGAATCTGGTTTGGCCATGTGCAAGGCAAACACCCTATCCGATGTGCTATCACTCCAGCCCCAGAACATCATGGTTTTCAGTTAATTACTAAATGATTGTTTTTTGTTCTATCATAAAGAAATTAACTTTATTCACATTCCATAATTTTTATTTGTGATTTCTGATTATTTTTTTCTTTATTTTTATTCTTCAGAGTTCTCTGAAGTTTCAAGCTTTGATTAAACTGGTTATAGTTGTCAATTACAGCAGAACCTAGCAAGCTTTCCATGGTGTATCCAATATGCCAAATACAGTAACAATGATGGGTCTCATTCCCCTTACCCTGAAAGAGCCTCCAATTCGACACCGCTGGGAAGAACGAGTAAAGAGAGGCTGCTAAAATCTCAGGGCTAGGAGAATGGAGATGTTACTGGTGCCCGCTAGAGCAAATTGATGATCAATGGGCTGACAGAGATACAGTGATACAGTGACAGTTGTCAATAATCCTTTTATTTCAAACATATAATCTGGTTATTTTGAAATCTTTGAAAATTTTTCTCATGTTCTCATATCTCATTGTAAAATGACTTGACTGGCATACCTAAAACTGAAACACTGATAGACTATCAAAATTGTTTCATATTTTGCCATAGAAGAACATACGTGTTCCACTAATAGTTTATTTAGGATATAAAAATTTTATAATGATAATGATACAAAGAAAAAGTAATGACTTAAATCCAAAGATGTTTGAAAGTAGCAATAGACTCTTATATTACCCTGCACCACCCCCACCCACCCATCAATTAAAAATATTTTAGGGTTTGGAGTGATAGTACAGCAAATAGGGCACTTTTCTTGCACCCAGCCAACATGGGTTAGATCCCTGACACCACATAAGGTCCCCAGGTACCACCAGGATGATCTCTAAGTGCAGAGCCAGGATTAAGTCTTGAGCACCGCTGAGTGTGGCCCCCAAACCAAAAATAATGCAATTAAAATTATAGTTTAATAGTCATGTTAAAATTTATAGTTTTTATGTACAAAGTTACTATGCCTTCATCATCACCAAACTGCCCAAGACTTTCCATTTCTGTCCTTATGTCACTTGTAATCTACCTCTTTCTTTTCCCTCAATCCTTCTTCCCACTTCTTGCTAATATTTTTGTAATCTAAGGTCAAAGTTAGTCCACCCACTTGTAAAATCATCCAGTATTGAAATTTTTATTTCTAGCTTATTTTTATTTGCACAGTTCCCTGGAGTACCTTCCATTTTTATGAATGCGAAAATTTAATTTTTTTTTTAGTGCTGAATAGTATTACTTTTATAAATGACTATATTTCTTTCTTTAACCATTTATCAATGGACAGTTGGGTTGCTTCCATATTTTTGCTATACTATAATACTATGATAAGTATGGAGGTGAACATAATATTTTGTGTTAATCTCTTCTTATATTTAAGATAGCCCAATAGTGGGATTTTTGAACTATATGGTAGTTCTATCTTTGCCTTTTTGAGAAAAACACAAACTGTTTTCCTAAATATATAATTGTATATTGGTTTTACCAATAAACATTTTCACTGGAGTACAAGACAGTTTTTCTTTTATCCCAGTCCTCATTAACATTTGTTGTTCCTTGAAATGGACACCAATTTTCAGAGAGTGAGGTGGTAACTTGGTGTGACTGTACTTTGAATTTTGGAGAATCAGTGATTACGAGCATCATTTATTATTTAACTTAAATTGCTGAAGATATCCCCATATTTGAAATTTCTCTTTTCATATTAGTTAGGATGCATTCTGAAAAAGGCTCCTGAGTTAGTGTCATCAATTCTAAATGGAGTTCAAAGAGCATTACTTCTTTTCCTTGTTATATTTCATCCAGTTACAAAGAGTTGTTATTGATCCGTTTAGACCTTTCCATTTTCACATTTTCTCAGAACACGTGCCTGGTTCATGTGAATCCTCTGTAAGTAAAATGTTATGGCTGTTATTATGAGTTACAGTGGAATTTCTAATTTTCCCACAGAGATTCATACAATTAAAAATAAAATACAGCTATTGGGTTGGATTGCATAAAAAGAGGGGGAGCAGTGTCTGGACGTGGCTAGATGGCACCAGGCCTTCTCCAGAACTGTAAGTTTTAGTTTCATTAACTTCCCTTTTCTTTCTTCCTCAGGAAACTACTTATGTATCATAGACCAAGAATTGTCAAGATTCTTGGAGATTTGGGGAGAATCTTGTGATTCATCTCACTTTTCAAACATACGACCAAATGCTAACCTCAGAGCTTCGAAAAATCATATCCAAACAGTGTTCCTTTCTGTATTGTTTAATGATGGTCTTTTCAAACACAGAAAAGTGATTTCCCTTTTGTATATTTCTCTAATATATTTTATGATATGACTTACATTTATAGGAATTATTGAAAATTTAAAAAATATAAAAAATTATATTTAAACCCAGAACTCCCTAAAATTTACAGTATTACTTTACCATAATGTAAAACTAAAAAAATTAAAAAATTCACTTCCAAGTAAGACATTTATTTATCTTGACTATTTAGTAGCCTAATGGTAAGACATTGGCCTGCTAGTGTGGCTCTTAAGATTTTTTAAGCTTTAATTTGCACGCATACACTTAATTCCTGTTAATTCTCTCATTTGCAAGTGAGCATAAATAAGTTGGGTGTGTTTCAGGAAGAAGATTAAAAAACAAAGAAAAGACAATCTGTATATATAAACCTACATAATTAGAAGACCAATATTATATCATTGGATTACTTAATATGTTTTTCACTAGTGCTTCCAATATGTTATGTAATATTGTAGGCACAGAAACTATAGTAATTAATAAATGTGCAAAGAATCCTGCTCTTACGGGTCATGCTTTCTAAAGCAGGAATGATATTGATCGAACAAAATGAATGGCAAAGTGCCCAAACTGCTAATTAAATTTTAAGGTATATTAGAAGAGATAGATAATTGGTTACTAGAGAATATAATGACATTTTATGCTTCTTTACATAATCCAAAGTACTGAATTGTGCATGGAGATAAGATGAAATTTTGCTCTTTCAAATGGGTTGGTCAGAACCAACTCCTTGTCACTGATAGTTGTACAATGTCTTTATGAACCAGCAATGTTGGCTACCATAATGATAGTACGTGCTCAGGGGAAAAGTTTGTAAAGATTGAACTGGTAGTATGTTTAGCATGCTTGAGGAAGAAGAAAAAACTCTGAGATGCTAGAGCAAATTGAGCAACAGCAAATTCCTTCCATCCTGACTGAAGGAAGCAAAGGTGAGTATACTTAAGATCCCTGGCATTATAAAGAACTGACATAGAAGAATGACTCGGACTTCTATTTTCAGATTGTTTCTTGACACTGTTGAGATGAAATGGGGTGGTTTTATGTGGGATAGTGGGATCAATTAACATGCAACAACTCTAGGTGAGGTTATCCTACGAGTGAAGGTGGGAGCTTGGTGAAGGTGGGCCAGCTTGGTGCTACTGATACGTGCTAGATGACAAATATATTTCAAAGACATATGGGGAGGAAGAGAAACCAGGGAATGTTCCAAGGTGTTCAGCCCAGTCATTGCAGGAATGCTAATGAACAAATTTTGACAGGGAAGATGTTGAGATTTGTTAACTAAGTGGTTTTAATAAATTAATTAAATATCTGTTTCTAGCAATATCACCTTAGTATCTGGTGCAGGACTAGGATGGTTAAATGATAAATCTTTGGTGGGAATGTGAATTGAACTCTTCTAGGTGCACTGAGACTGCTAAGTAATAATCAGTAAGTCTAAGGCTGGAGTCCTTGCACACCCACCCACATGTTTAGGATCATTATCATAATCATCTCGTTGATTGTTGATTTTCTCGAGTGGTCTCAGTAACGTCTCCATTCGTCCTAGCCCTGAGATTTTAGAAGTCTCTCTTTACTCGTCCTTCCCAATGATGCCGCATTGGAGGCTCTTTTAGGGTCAGGGGAATGAGACCCATCATTGTTACTGGTTTTGGCATATGAATATGCCATGAGGAGCTTGCCAGGCTCTCCTATGCTCTAGTATAAAAATGTTTAAGATACGGATTACAAATTAGGGAGGTGAATATAAGTAAGAAACAATTAGAGCAGTAATGAAAAAAAAAAACAACCCCTGAAATAACATGAAGGATAATGGAATTTCTTAAATAGAAGTGCTGCTCTCTCTAATGTTATTAGTTTAAATGATTACTCTCATCTGGGGTGCTGAGGATGGAACCCAAGGTCTGACATATAAGAGACATGTGCTGTACCAGTGAGTCACATGCCTGTCTCTATTAGAGCATCTTCTATAATCAAAGTAAGCAACACTAGAGACAATGCCCTGTGTGTCTATGTATTCTATGATATAAAATCAGTAATATTTTAGTATCTTGTTCAATTCTGTCCTAAAATGAATTTATTATATTTGACCATCCTAGAAGTTTCAGAAGTGTCTGAAGAACTCTTTAAATGTCCATGCAAAATCCATGTCTAGATCTCACTCTGTTTCCGTATCCCTTTCCTTTTTCCATATTTTGAAGCAATATTTGCATTAGTTTTAGGTTATAGTTAGATTTTATTGCTCAAAGCTACTCATTTGTCATAGATTTTTATATTCATTGAAATAATTGTATACATATCTGACACCTGGAGTAATCAAATATTTCCCAAGAATTATTATTCAAAAATAAATGTTTTATTTGATGCAGGAATTTTCAACCATTTACATCTGGATTGGATGAAAAATGTGGACACCTGAAACCAACCAACATAGTGGCGGCTCTTTGCACTAGAGAATTTTATTACATTTGTGAAAAGAAAAGTTCTTCATATTGAAAATAATGGATATACTAAAACTCTATATTTTTATCATTTAAAAGATGGGGATGATGGTGGTGGAGACTTATCGCAGATAGGGCTTGCACACAACTGACCTGGGTTCAGTCCGTAGCATCCCTATGATCCCTTGAGCCCTGCCAGGAGTGATCCCTGAGCAGAGAGCCTCAAGTAAGCCCTAAGCACTGCTGGGTGTTGCCTCCCAAAACAAAAAAAAAAGGTTTGGGGTCCCACCTGGCAGTGCTTAGAAACTGAGTCCTGACTGTATTCAGGGATAAATCTTGGACCTGCTCAAGGGATCTTATATAGTGCTGGGGATTGAACCTGGTCAGTGACAAGCCAAGTGTTTTACACACTGTACTATCTGTCTGACCAATTCATTTTTGTTTTTGGGCCACACCTGGTGATGCTCAGGAGTAACTTCTGGCTCTGCACAAAGAAGTCGTTTCTGGTGCTGCCTCAGAGACCATATGAGATGCTGGGGATCGAACCCAGGTTGGCCATCTGTAAGACAAGTGCCCTACCCATTCTACTATCTTTCTGGCACCTTTCTGGCCAATTATCATTATCTTTAATAGCTATTAGGAAAAAACCTTTGAGGATTTCACTGTAACTTGTCAACTAAGCATAATTGGGAGTGGGATGATGTTTGGACCACACCTGGCTGTGCTCAAGACTTATTCCTGGCTCTGTACTCAAGGGTCACTCCTGGAAATGCTCAGAAAAACACCTGTGCTACCTGGGACCAAACCAGAGATATTTGCAATCAAGACAAATGCCTGAACCACAGTGCTAGCTCTCTGGCCCCAACTAAACATAATTTATAAAGAATGATGATCTCTCAAACATTTCTGAGGAAGAATAAAACAAGAAATTGTATCCATTCTTAAATTATTAATCCCCAAGAAACTTTGCTTTTTGAAATACAAGAACCCAATAGCATAGACAATGTTAAACAAATTCCATTTGATTGATTTATTTGTATTTAGTTTTCCTAATTATTTTATTACATTTATTTGACCAGGTAATTAAATAATAATATTGTTCAAAATATGATATATAATGGTAAACAAATTCTCTTAATCCATTTTGTCTTCTGTTTGCCTACTTATTTTTTCTTAGAGTTAAACTCATAATTGTCTTCTCAAATATTATACCAGATATAACGTAGAAAAGTACAGTTATATTTTCATATATATAATTTTTGCTTAACTATATTACTAGATAAAAGTGTAGTTCTATATATATTTTAAATGTCTTTCTGATTGTTGCATATCTGATTGTTGCATATTGTTGCATCAGAGTACTTTTAGTAAATAGTTGCAAGTGATGTACCAACATTTATCTAATGACTTTTGTTTCTAAAGATATTTAAATATGATTTTATTTTTAATTTTTTTGGCTTTTGGGGTCACACTTGGAAATGCTCAGGGATTACTCCTGAGTCTGCACCCAGGAATTACTCCTGGCAGTGCTCAGGACCCGTATGGGAAGCCTGGTATTGAAGCTGGTTGACCACGTGCAAGGCAAATGCCCAACCCACTGTACAATCACTCCAGCCCTTATATTTAGATTTTAACTATCATTTTGCTAGAGTAGAATGTATTCTCAATGAATAAAATTTAGTACGTCTTTCATTGCATATATCCATTGTGTAAGTCTCTAGCAGTACAATTACTGTGTCAAACATGTGTTCATTAAATATTAATACCTATTTGGAAATTGCCCTTCATGGAGGTGGTACCCTAGTCATCTTTATGGCAACTCTCAAAAATGCCTGCTTCCTCCCATCCCTCCACCAATCTGTTTCCAACTTGATTTTCACAATTAACTATCCAATAAAAAAGCATATCTTGAGTCATTTAGATGTGTAATTTCCCATTATTAATGAGATTGAGCATTTTTGTATGTGATATATATTATTTAAAATGTCTATTTATATCTTTTTTGCATGAAAATCACAAATATAATTTTGGGCAAATGAAATGACACATCAAATGATTCATCCTATAAAATTCTGTTGACTTATAAAGTTCAAGACCAATAAAAATAATTTCCATGGTTAAAACTTAAGACAAAACTAACTGGAATATGGTTAATTCCCAGAAGAAACAATAATGGTGAATAAATAGCTATTTTACTGCAAGGGATTACTGCTGGGACACATTATTCCATGCTAGTAATATTGCACTTAATTAGCTGAACGCTGGACACTTCATGTTGTATTTGTGTCATAGGTTTAACATAAAAAACACAGTTTGGTTGTTTTGTAAACAGTAGAAAAAATTTTCGTATGCTAGTTCAAAATCTAAGTATCAGCAGAAGCATATTCCATTTAAGTATATTTGTTTAGATCTTTCCCTAAGGATCGATTTTATTACATCTACAAAAATCTTATTTGAAGTAAGTGATTTATTTTAAAGTTGCTGCAGGTGAAAAACATCAATCTATGTTTTTTTGTGGGGACAAAATAGGTAGATTTATTTTTTCAAAATTCAAGAAATTGTATAAATGGTCTTGCAAATTTTTATATGGTTATTGTATTTCTATAAGCTTAACAATAAGTTTTTTTAATTAGGAAAACACTTTTATTATGTTTTTTTTAATTTTCATAAAGTTGTTCACAATAATGGATTACATTCAATATTTCGACACCAGTTCCACCACCATCACACTTTCCCACTACCATTATTTTGAATTTTCCACCACCACTCAAACCTGCCAAAGAGGCAGATGCTAGATTGCTACATATTTTATTTGTATTGCCCACCGCAGTTTTAGAAATCTAAAATTTTAGATAATTAGGGCCTGGAGAAATCTCTGCAGCAAGGTGCTCGTTCCATGATTGTTTTGTGTGTCTCTGGGTACTGGCCATGAATGGGCTTAAATAGTCGCCTGGAGGCAGCTCATGGGTGTGCATTCAGAGTCCCATGGGGGCGGGAAATGGGAGGGACTGGCCAATCCTCTATCCTAGGTGGCTTGGAGTCTGTCGTCACTAACCCGAGTACCAAGGCTTTTCATTGGGTTCTGGAAGTCGGCAGGTGCCAGGATACCTCGGGGGCAGGTGGAGGGATGATGCCTACTTTTCTCTGAGGCAACCTGGTGAAATCGGCCTGGTGCAGAGTCAGGAGGCATCTCTGCATGAGCTGCTCGGTTCCAAGATTCTTTTGTGTGTCCAGGAAACATTTTTAAACCTAAAAGATAATCTCAGAGAGTCTCTTGCCCGCATGCCTGGCTGTCTTCCTCGGGGCCCCTTGGAGGGGATGGGCTCCAGCTTCCCATCCCACCCCGAGCAGAGCTCCCGGCAGCTGAAGACCACTGGAACCTACCTATAGCCATGCTCGAGGCCCCTCTCCACACGTTCGGATAGGCCTCATATATGAAGGGACCAGCAGAGGAACCCAGGTGTGTGTAATCCCATCAACGGCCAACATCCAGAGACTTAAAAGCGAGCTCCCAGAAGCTCAAGATATCTTGTAGCCTACTTCTCCCTCTGGGAGAAACTGGCAAGCTTCTGAGAGTTTCCTGCCCACATAGGACAGCCTTGCAAGCTTCCCATAGTGTATTCATATGCTAAATCCAGTAACAAGCTGGATCCCATTCCCCTGACCCTGAAAGAGCCTCCAGTGTGACATCACTGGGAGGGCTGAGTCGAGAGAGACTTCTAAGATCTCAGGGAAAGGACAAATGGAGAAGTTACTGAGCCCGCTCGAGAAATCGATGATTAACAGGATTTCGTGATCGTGAAAAGATAATCTAACAAAAAAGTCAAAACAATTTCTATGTAGAAATTTACCAGATTTTATTGAAATATATTAAGGAAGATCTTGGTAACTGGAGAGATGTTTGTTATCAAATGAGTCAGGTTTAATAATATTATACATATGTTGAGTCTCACCAGTAATTAACATTTGCTGTGATTGAAATAAAAAACCCCTCTCAGCACATGCACTCAGCATAAACATGCCAGTGAAATGACCAAGAGACTGATGATAGATTAAAAGGAATATCTTCTTATGAGTGTCACACAAGATATTCATCTAAATATGGAGTCATGGGCCCAGAGAAAAGAAGTAGGATATATACAAACACCACTCAAAAGAAAGCAGGAGGTGAGATATTCAGAGATGCTGAACTAAGGTCTAGCATTAGAGACTGGAGAGAGCCTAGAGTGAATAAGGCTGCACAAAAAACCCAACAAAACAAAAACCCACTGAGAACCCCCCCAAAACAAAGATTTATTCAAAGAAACCTAAGACTGAAGAAAATGCAAATACCATGCCTATGGATTGAAGATTCAACAAGGAGGTGAATACTTATCAAATTAATCTGCATATTTATGAATGAATTCAAATAAGAAAAGAAGTATTTGATTGTGACATAATATTCCCAGAAAACCTTAAAGATCCCACCAAAAAATTTATTGGGAACAAAACCAATAAAATGCCATATTATAAAATCATTATATAAAGCTCTATTGATTTATATATTTGAACAGTGAGATAGAAGAGAAAGAAACAAAAACCTCACTGCAATTGCATCAGAAAAAATATCAGGTACCTACTCATCAACTTTACTAACAAATAAGTTAAAGATCTGGAGACAGTAAGTACATAAAGGTAATAAAATGAAAGGAAAGATGGAGTGTATATATGGTGACTCACAAACCAACCTCCTGACACATGTGCTGTGCTTGAAACTTAAAAAAGGGGAAATAAGCTCAGATTTTAGAAGTAAACTACAAGGTAACCTCAAAGCACACACGCTTAGAAGAAAGTAGTAAAAAGAAACCAATGGTAGCACATCATTATATACAAGATCAGAAGCAAAACATAAGCAGAGTAAACAAGGGAGAGAGAAAGAACAATGTTAACTGGCCAAAATATCCCAAATCCTCATAGAATGTGGCAACAAATTCTTCATATGAAGAATGACTTTGAACTCCCCAATAAAATGGAACAGAGAGACTTCGGGGATCAGGAAACACAAGTCAAGTGTCTGGTGTTTATGAGAGACACATTCGGATTTTTTAATTCTCTTGATGAACACATCTCAGGGTGAAAAGTAAGAGAATGATCATACAGGCAAATGGTAAATGGAAATATCAGGACAGCTAAACTGGTATTGGCCAATTAGTATCCAAACTAAACAAGTTGTAAGAGAGGGGGATGAACATTGCAAACTCGTTGAAAGAAACAGAAGTGAAGCAAAAAAAAATGGAAAATTATTTTGTTTTTCACAGATTGTAGAATAAGCATTGTGAAAATGCTTATTGCATTTGCTTATTGCAAAATGCTTATTGCATTCTACCCAAATCTATACACAGATTCATTGTATTCCCAACTAAATTCCAATGACATTCTTCAAATAAACTCCTCAAATTTATACTTTGTATTTTAACCTTATACTTATAATAGAAAAAACCCTGTGTGGAACTGGAATAAAGGCAGACTCTGAGACCAACAGAAGTAAAGATTAAGGGACACATATTTCCTCTCAGTCAGAGTAGGTGTGTGATCCTGAGGTTTCATTGTTAGGCAATAGGGGTAAAGCAGAATTTCCTATGAAAAGCTATGTGGGAAGTTGGGTGGATTGAGGGTTACTGTTGGAAAGGGCTGACACTCCCATCCATGCAAACTAATTAGCATGTTAACTTTATTCTACGGGTGAAGACAGGAATGAATCAGAATAAGAGTGAAGTTATTACAGAATATGACTTTTGGAACTCTCATATGTTTAGGTAATATTCAACTTTTCTGAGTAACACGGATGATTAATTTAAAATTTTTTTCATCTGTATAAATGCTACATTCTGGTTTACAATGGATATCTAAATTAAATTCCCTTCTTACTATGTTGAAAATGTTTGAATTTTAAACAATATAATAATTTTATAATAAATGCAGTTTTATAGTTACAATTACATTTTCATATCAGTTGGTTTCCAGATATTCTCCATTTAAAATATAAACTAAAATCAATTTATCAGGAAAATATGACTTTATCACAAGCTTTAACTTATAACAGCAATGTGGTGAAGAGTATACGAAATAAGTGAATTTTTGCATACATTTTAACATTCATGAATGTTAAAATCAATTAACACTAAATAACATTTAATTAATGGAATAATTAATAATTAACAACACTTTACAATTAATATCTTATATAATATTATTAAATTACATGTTATTAATTTATCACATATTATCAATTTATTACATGTTATTACTTTATTACATGTTATTAATTCAATTTATTACATGTGATTAATTTATTTAATTAATGGAATAATATTTAACAACACTTTACAATTAATATCTTATATCATATTATTAAATTACATGTTATTAATTTATTGAAAAGAGCCTCCAACCAATCCTGCTTGATTATCGTTCATATTTAAGGGACTGACAAGAGCAACCACAGACAATCAACAGGTGAGGGCCCTCGTTACCTCGAGACCAGTTCTGTAAGGTTATTATGTAGTTTACACTTAAAGTTTACGCTTATTTCCCTTTTTAAGTTTAAGGCACATAAGTCTATGGATGTTGGGAAGTCCTTTTGAACAGACTATAAAAATGGTGGTGCATTTTTTTGACACATATAATTTTAATAACATATAGTGATAGCACAGGGTGTAGGGCATTGGCCTTGCACACGTCTGACCCAGAATCGTCCCTCTTGGAGAGCCCAGCAAGCTACCGAGAGTATCCCGCCAGCATGGCAGAGCCTGGCAAGCTACCGTGGCATATTGGATATGCCAAAAACAGTAACAATAAGCCTCACAATGGAGACGTTACTAGTGCCCACTCGAGCAAATCAATGGAAAACGGGAAGACAGTGCTGCAATGCTACTATGTGTTATTAAATAAGTAGCATATATGTTATTCAAATTCTATTGACCACTATTGAAAACACAAAATTATACTATGTTTACATTGCGTTTTGTATAAATATTGGTGAATATTGGATAGCTTGTGGTAAATCAATGAAAATTAGCAGGAACAATGACTCTCTTGTTCCCTCCACCGTTGTCTCTGCCTTCCTCCCATGCATTCTGTCTGCAATTTCCCACCCTGGTAAATTTCACACTAAAGACCAGTTCTCAGTTTCTGTTGCTTTGGCGCTTTTTAAAATTTCCCTACTATGCTTATTTTTATCCTCTTTATGAGCAAGACCATCCTGTATCTGTCTTTCTTACAGACTTCACTCAGCACTATACTCTCTGGATCCATCCACGTAGTAGCAAATTTCAGGATTTCATCCCTTCTTACAGTTTAGTAGTATTTCACTGGGTATACATACCATAGTTTCTTTACCCAGTCATCTGCTCTGGACGTGGCTTGTTCCTGGATTTTGGCTCTTGTGAATACTGCTGCAATAAACATGAGAGTGAAAATGTTTTATTGTGAAGTTAGTTGTGGGGATGGTGCCAAAAAGTAGAACTGCTCGGTCACAGGGGAGCTCAATTCCTGGTTTTTGAGAAGAGTTCATTCTGTTCCCCCCCAAAGCTGGACCAGTTGACGCTCTTATCAGTAACAATAACTTGTGTCTTGGTCATTTTTTTTGCCACACCTGGGGGTGATCAGGACTTACTCCTGGCTGTGCTCAGGGATCGCTCCTTGCAAGATTTGGGGGACCATGTGGCGTGCTGGGGATAGAACTCAACTCGTCCTCTGTAAGGCAAGCACTCTGCCTGCTGTGCTATCTCTCCAGCATCAACCATTTGTCTTTGTAATAAGAAAAAATTCTTGAAATGCACTATAGGATCTGGCTTTAGAAATTTTACTTAATTAATAGACCCTTAAATCTTTAGATTTAATCTTTAGAATAAATCTTAGATTTATTTCGTTACCCTAGAATTCAAATGTCTTATTGTTTTATAGTATTATTTGATTAAGTTTTACCTCTCTCTTACTAGGTCTAATGTTTAGTGTGACATATTTTAAAAGGGAAATACCTTTCTATGAATTTCCTTGAAAATTAATGATTCAGGATCCATTATGAACCGAATCTCTTTTCCCTTCTCCCCCCACAAAAAAATAACAAGAAGAAAGTCCTCAAAAAAGTGATAAACCCATATCTAGAAGTAGTATCTTTCTTTTCATATTTTCATTAGTGTAGATTTTATTGAGTAAACATTCAATATACATTGCTTACTATATAAAAATATTTAGGGATACAAATGTGTTAGCTGATCAGATAATATTTGGAAAGGATCCTAATTAGAAATGGTTTCTAAAGTGAAAAACTAAGTGCCTAGTGTTATAATACACCAAACGGAGATTCTGATCATGAAGCCGTCTTGCTAACGGCTCCTTTTGCACAGAGGGATTCTTGAGGTTGCAGTGGAGGTGGGGACTTCTACTCAGTGTTTGCAGCACTGCAACTTCTGGGGAACACAGAGTGTGACCTGCAGTCAGTCCGAAGCTCTGCCAGCTAGTGGCAACAGTGCTCAGAGGGCGTAGGAATCACTTATTCACTGTCCTGCTTAGATATTCCTGCTCTATTTCCTATCTTACTTGTACTTGACCTAATAAAGTGGATACTATTTGATATGTTTCTGTTAAAAAACATTTTTGAGGGGCTGGAGCGATAGCACAGCGGGTAGAGCGTTTGCCTTGCACGCGGCCGACCCGGGTTCGATTCCCAGCATCCCATATGGTCCCCAGAGCACCGCCAGGGATAATTCCTGAGTGCAGAGCCAGGAGTAACCCCTGTGCAGAGCCAGGTGTGACCCCCCAAAAAAAGCAAAAAAAAAACAAAACCCAAACATTTTTGAGAAAGGACAATTGGGCATAAAATAAAGCAGGCAACCAGAGTGATTACACATGTGGTCCTGGAAGACCGTTGTTCCGCAGTATTCTAACGTCTGTCTTCATGAGAAGAGCCAGTTGAATGGAAAATCTCGAGAACGCTGTTCTTGAGATATACTTATGTCAGAAACAGATTCTCTGAAATCAGTTAGATTCTAGAATAAATCAAAGGCAAACCCATAGGCCAAAGAATCTCAAATGAGCTACCATGGTTTGCAGGGGCAAACACAGCTTTGTTTTGTGGCTTATATAGAAGGAATCGCAAACTACGGAAAAGTGCGTTTGAAAACAGTTCAAATGCTGACATAAAACTAAGTTCTCAGTGGCTGTTACAGTAAAATTCTGAAATGGATTTTACACCATCAAGACATAGGTGGCTTCTTCAGGTGCACAGATCAAAGAGGTTGACATGAAACAAAACCAAACTGGTTTTGCTCCCCTGTGACCTGCTACCAAGGCCATGTAGACAGCACCCTGCTCACCGAAGTGACAAATCACAATTTAAAGTAAGTTCGTGCATGGTTGCAGCTCCAACCGCTGGCGGGGATTAAGTTCAGCTTCAATGTTTTAAAAGAACTGTATTCAAATTCCTTCAATATTTTATGCTTATCTTACTGTTTATGAGTTAATTTTTATTAATGTTTTATTTTATTTTAATTTTTATTATTTAAAGAGAAAGTTTTTCTCTGACCACTTGTTCATCATACAAGACAGAGGTAGAAAACTAGAGAATCCAATATTGTAAGTATTTCTGTTTATTGTACTTGATTAAGCAATCTGGGTATGTTTCAGATATTTGATAAAAGTGGGTTAGCATTGATGCCAGTTTTAGAGGTTTATATATTTTACCATATTGATATTGAAAAATTGATAATTTACTGGCATGCTGTAAAAAATGTTTAAATCCTGGCAGTTAAATATGGATATATCTTTCATTATTATAATTTTGAAACTTTTGTTGTTAGTTTTATAATCTGATGAGATTCAGAGATTTTTTCCCCCCTAGTCTTCACAGTGATTTGCTAAAGCTCAGATCTGAATTGATATGATTGAAGCCTAGAAATATATTTGTTTCAGTTTTCGGTAACTCTTGTCTGACACAATTTCAGACAAGTAAATGGAAAATAGTCATCCTCAGTGGAAACTTTTTATGTGAAGTGGCTGCATGTCATATGGCTATTGATTTTTTTTTTTTTTGACACAGTGTCACTAAGGCACAGTCATTGGTTCAGTTCCTCCTAGTGTCTGAGCAGAGATACAAGTCAGCAAGGTAGAACATTTTAACCTGTTTCTGACAAGCGTATGCTGCTTCCACTGTGAAATCGCCAGAATCCACGTAGGTACTATCAGTCATCGTGGGTGTGTGACCCGCCTCTGTGGTCATTGCAGCTGGTAGGGGTTTGGATAGCTGCAGGAAAGACCTGAGCTGAAGATCACATTGATTTATATGTTCTATTAACTTCATTCTGCAGGCCAGGGCAGCGATGGACCTGTATGAAAGTAGGTAAAATATTTATTATCTTTTAGGAACTCAGATATTTGGATCCTATAAAAATTCTTTTTTAGATCTCATAAATTCATATTTATTTTCTTTCCCAGTCTAATGAATCAACAAATAGTTTCCAAGTTTAAACTGTTTCATAGTAAAGTTACATATAATATAAAGTCTGAATTTTTATGAGTATTTTTATGTTTAAAGCATGTCTTTTGTTATTTAGATATTTATTCAATGAATGAATTAACTAAGAGAAGTAGTTAGCAAGAAAAATACATTACTTTAGAGGAAGATTTACCTTATTATCTGTTGCTATGTAAAAAAAGAATGTATATTAAAACATGGTAATAATACCTTATCATTATTTAAAACTTGTCCAAATCAAGTTTCTTCACATTACAAAATAATTAAATGACAAAATCATAAGCTATTGTGATATTCCAATGTGCAACTGAGAACAATCTGGTAGTTTGTAAAGTTATGAAAAACTATTACTATATATTTTTTGCTTTTTGGGTCACACCTGGTGATCCTCAGGGGTTACTCCTGGCTCTGCACTCAGGAATTACTCCTGGCGGTACTCAGGGATCATATGGGATGCTGTGGATCAAACCCAGATTAGCCTCATGCAAGGCAGTCCTACCCGCTGTGCTATCGCTCAGGCCCCATGAAATGTTATTTAAAAAAAAAGGAATCATTGTCATATTTCTAAAGGAGAAATTATTAATTTTTAATTTTTCTTTTTATTTTTTGGGGCCACATTCGCTGTGCTCAGGGCTTACTCCTGGCCCTGAACTCAGGATTCACTTCTGGCGGGGTGGGTTTACCATCTGTGATACAAGGGATCATATCCAGGTCGGCCCCATGCAGGGCAAGAACCTTACCTGCTGCATTATCGCTCCAGCCCCCTGAAATTATTAAATATCTTTTTTTTATTTTTTGCTTTTTGGGTCACACCCAGCAATGCACAGGGGTTACTCCTGGCTCATGCACTCAGGAATCATTCCTGGCAGTGCTGGGGGGACCATATGGGATGCTGGGAATCAAATCCGGGTTGGCCGTGTGCAAGGCAAACGCTCTACCCGCTGTGCTATCATTCCAGCCCTGAAATTATTCAATATCTTAATGGAATTATTTTAAAATTTATAATATAGTTAAAATATTTCTGGATATATAATATATGTATGTGAATGTATGTTTATGTTAATTACATATATATCTTTTGATCTTTTTATATATTGTTCCATATATATAGTTTTGCTTACTTGGTTCGGGATGCCATGTTAATACTTAAGATCTTTTTATTACTTCATGATGAATGTTTAAATTTTTCAGTATTGTAATCAATGCCTATAAAACTTTTCGAGACTTCATTATATATTTTGTCTGCAGATTTCAAAGTGAAAGAGAAAAAATTGTTGAATAGGAACATGAAACTCAAAGGAAAGCCCCGAAGATGCCCAGTGCAGATTAAGAGAGGTAATGCTCTATTTTTCCTGAAAACATATAAAAAAACAATAAGATAGTGACAACCGTGTCTGTACATAATTAACATTGTATCTTTTCTTTATTTAAGTATAATCTAAGACTGATAAGATTTGTGGAGACAAAAATTGGGTACTGGGGACATTGGGGGTGGAGAATGGGCACTGGTGGAGGGATGGGTACTTGAACATTGTTTGCATGAAACGCAGTCATGAAAGTCTGTCAGTCAATAAATGTATCTCATGATGATTTATTAAAATAAAAAAATTAAAAATAAAATAAAAATTGTGATAATAGTTTAACAAATAATTTACCTATTGTTCTAAGTCTGGGGCTTTGCTCTACTCAATGCTTATCATCTCTTTTGTGTGTTGATTTTGTATAGGATTTCCATGGCATTGTATTGCATCCAGTCTGGGAATTTTATGTGTTTTACTTTTGCTGGCAACCATTACCTTGGGATATATGTGTGAGTATCAAGTAATAAAAATTGATGTTTAGAAAAATGAGTTAAGTTGGAAAACGGGCTACTATGAATACCGAATCTCTGGTGAGTCTTTGTAAACTATAAAATTCTGTGGAAATCTTGGGGCCAAAGAGATAGTTCAGCAGGTGGGTGCGGCAGACCCTGGTTTTATCGCTGGCGTGTCTTGTGGTCTTTCTATCCCCTCTGGGAGTAATCCCTGTGTTAGGAGTAAATCTGAGCACAGCCGAGTTTGGTCCAAAAATATTAAAGAAATTATTATGTTAACAATAATTTTAGTGTTGGTAATTCTGATTATTATAATGATTTGTTATTTTGTTATTACTTAGGTTATCATAAATATAAAATGTCATAACCACTCTAAGCCATGGAAAAATTACTCATATGTACAATGTGTTCCATATGGTTTTAAACTTATTTTTATGCATAAGTTTTTAATAACCAGAGTAAAAGAGAAAAATAATGAGATGATCATTATTTAAATATTATACACCTTAAATACTGTAACACTGCTTAGGTAATCAAAAGAAAATAAATTTAAAGTGTATTTTTTATGATTAAATTCTACTCACCAGTGTTTCTATGAATTAAAAACTCTTGTACACATATTTTTAAAAGATTTCTTTCCTCCTGATAACTATTACTTTTAGGTTCAGTCGTACAGCTGTGTGAAGCATAGTATCAAAGACACAGAAATAAAAAGTTTAACTCTGAATGATTTCAGTTTGAAGGGAAATATTTTCATTGTATTTTTTAAAGTGAGAGATTATTTGTTTAGGATAGTGACTTGAATATGTCTTATGAAAATTAGAAATTTTCTAAGGCCAAGAAAGCATTTTTAACGGAAATAATAATAGATGTGATGTAACAGATAGATAGGAATTATTTTGGAGTCAGCCAACAAAGAAAACATTTGCTTGCTTGCAATAATACATGAGTTGTTATATTTTAAAATCCACATTATATCATTTCAAAATGTCTTAAGCTAATTTTCTCTGATTCTACTTCATTTAATCAACATAATTTGCTTTGCCAGTTAGGGTTTGATTAAATGGTTACAGTTATGTGGTATTTATTAGAGTAATTCTTTTTTTTTTTTTTTTTTTTTTTTTAAATTTTTTTTTTATTTTATTTTTTTTTTTATTGAATCACCAAGTGGAGGGTTACAAAGTTCTCAGGATTATGTCAGTTATACAATATTCAAATACCCCTTCCTTCACCAGTGCCCATCTTACATTCCCAACCCCCCCAGTCTATCTGCCGCCCCCTCCCACCTCCCTAGTCCCCACCCTTATACGTGATAGGTTTCACTTCATTTGCGCTTATCTCGATTACATTCCATGTTTCAACACACAACTCACTACCGTTGCTGGGGTTTCCCCCCAAAAAGAAAAAGACAGTCCTATTGCCAATGAGGCATTTGATAATTCTCCATTACTAAGCATATAGAGATATTAAGTCCTGCTGTTTGTTACATAACTTTTCTTTTTCCCCCTTGCCCCGCCCCACCGAGTTCACGCCTGTTTAGTAATCGCCACGCTGTCTGACAAAGGGAAAAAAAAACCGTAGAGGATGGTTATTTCCCGTCATCAGCCGGCGTGGGGCTCTGGCTTAGTTGATAGTCTAGTAGAGTGTCTGGAAGCAGTTTCTGGAACCAAAGCTCTTGCGCTGATATCGGCTCCGGCTCGAGATACCACCAGCGTCCCGCTGGTCCATGTACCTAATTTTTCCCCTTATTTCCCATTCCCACGCCACCAGGTCTGTTTGCTTAATGGACATCACACTATGTTTGACACCACGCCACGTTTCTTCCCGAGAAAGAAGGATATTTCTTCTCAGCCAGCGTGGGGATATAGCTTAGTTCAGTCTAGAGAGATGGCTACCATTTTGATTGCCTTCAATATTTCAACAAAATACTTACTATTCTTGTTAGGATCACCCACAAAAGTCCGACCCATTAAGAAGGAACCATTACATACTGCTGATACTAAGATGACATTAAGTCGCGCGGCCGCGGCAGCGGCCGCGCGGTTTTGGGTTTCTGTCTAAAGTCCAGGGAGAAAGTTGAAGGAGAGAGAGAGAGAGAGAGATTTCCGCACGGGGGACCTGGCGGAAACTCTCAAGTCACATACTGCAGGTTGCTGGTGGGCTGCCGGTGTCCCAAGCAGCTCCGTCCTCTTCGTCAGTCATTCTGGGGGTGCGGGCGCGGAGAAATGGGAAAGCCCACGTGGCTGCACTCTCTTTAAGTGTCCGATGTGGGCGGAGACCGGTACTTCCCCGCCCTCGATCCCCCGCCAGCCGCGCCGCGCACTTGGGTGCGTCTCTCCATTTTGTGCTCAGAAGTGGGATAGATGCTGTGCTGTGCCCAGAGGTTGAGGGGAAGAGAGATAGATTAAAGAAAAAAAAAAAAAGAGAAACGCCAGGCCCCCGCTCGGGGGACCTGGCAGAAACTCTCAAGTCACATACTGCAGGTTGCTGGTGGGCTGCCGGTGTCCCAAGCAGCTCCGTCCTCTTCGTCAGTCATTCTGGGGGTGCGGGCGCGGAGAAATGGGAAAGCCCACGTGGCTGCACTCAATTAGAGTAATTCTTAACTTGATTTCTAACATGAAGTTTTTCAGTGCTCTTCTAAGTGGAAAATACAAGATAACAAAGTCACAAATGAAAAAAGTCACACACTTTCACAAACTATCAAAGGTATGTACTGAAAATGCAATTTGGAAGTTTATAGACCTTTTCATGAAATTATGCAGTGTGTCTCATTTCAGTATGAAATTAAAACATTTTATTCAGAATGTCACCTTTGAAAGCAAATGGCATGCTTTCATCTTATCTCAAAGTCAAGTAATAGTCGACCGCAAATACATATAACACAGTTTTATTTTTTGAAGGGGGAGAGGGGTTGGACCATGCTCAGCAGTGCTCAGGGCTCACTCCTGGGGCTCTGTGTTTAGGACGGATGTTGAGAATTGACTTGAGTATGGCCACTGGCCAGGCGAGTTCTTTAAATTCTGTGCTATCTCTCTGGCGTTACTGCATTTCCTTTAGCCACTCATCTGTTCTTGGGCACTTCGGTTGCTTCCAAATCCTGGCTACTGTAAATGGCTCTGCTATGAAAATTGGAGTGCAAATGTCTTTCGCGTTTGCGTGTTTGACATAGCGTTTATGGGCTCTGGGGTAGGTATTAAGAAGGGCAGCGGGGATGCCATATGATCAAGCAATACCGTTTTCGGATATCTACCTGAGGAACATGAAAGCTGACCAGCAGTCAAGCAACCAAACAAAAATTTTATATGAGCTTTATTTATTTAATTTTTTAATGAATGGCTGTGAGATACAGTTACAAAGCTTTCATGTTTGACTTTAAGTCATACTATAATCGAACACACACCCATCCTTCCACAGTGTACATTTTCCACCACCAATGTCCTCAGTATCCCCCCACTTTCCAACCCTGCCCCTGCCTGTATGGCAGACAATTTCCCTCATACTCTCTCTCTACCTTTAGGCATTATGATTTGCAGTACAGATAAAGAATCACGTTTGGCCCTTTATCTACTTTCATCACACATCTCCCATCCCGAGCCATCCCTACAGCTATCATTGACTTACTGATCCCTTCTCTATCCCAGCTGCCTTCTTCCCCAACTCATGAGGCAGGCTTCCAATCATGGAGCAATCTTCCTGGCCCTTATCTCTACTGTCCTTGGGTGTCAGTCTCATATTATGTTACTTTATATTCCACAAATGAGTGCAGTCATTCTATGTCTTTTTGACTCATTTCACTTAGCATTACAGGCGCTTTAATCTGAACTCAAACTTGGTGCAACTTTTCTCTACAAATCTTTTATAGAGCTTAACATATACACAGTGAGAAACTTTATTGTGTTATTGTATTGATTTGATTATTTTATGCTTAAAATAATCATGTATGATATATTTTCATCATGTATGATAGATCTTTAGATTTTAGCATACTATACACTATTTGAAATTTAGATAAAAATTTCCTTCTTTGGAATTACAACTATTCCCAGATATTTACATTAATGGACTTCTCCCAAGATGGAAAGCTGCTTATTATTACTGAAATTGATTTGTACAGAGAAGTTAACATTTTTGGGTTTAATTGAAACGATTGCCTTGGATCTGTCAGTGACAGTCTCTGACTCCGTATTATTAGAGAATTTGGTGGAAGAACTGTTTCTGACATGTAAATATAGAGATACAGGGCCACCTTTTTGCTGGACATTCAGTTTAAAATAAGCAGTTTTATGCATCATAAGTAACATAAATGGCCTTGGTTTGAGTATCATGATGGGATTTGCTTCCTAGAGAAAGACTGTGATGTATATCAAGGAAAATGGTCCTGCTGTGGAAAAAACTGTTACTATTTTTCAAAAGAAGAGAAAACTTGGAATGAGAGTCGGAAATCATGCCAAGACCTTGAATCCAATCTCATTAAGATTGATGACCAAGAGGAACAGGTACCCTGACTTTATCATACTTTTGTAGATGCTTGATGAGGAGTTTGCATATCTTGAGTTAGCATTGTTTAGATTTTCCTCCAATATTACTTGAAAATTTTGGAACTTTTGTACATGCCACCAATTTCTATGCAGATGAATTGACACAGGCATAACATGGGATAACCCTTGTTTTACTTTACTTTTTTTGATTTTTTTTTGCGGGGGGGGGGAACCACGTGGTAGTTCTCAGGGCTTGCTCTTGGCTCTGTATTCAGGGATCCCTTCTGGTGATGTGTGGTGGACCATATGAGGTTGCCAGGAATTGGACTGGAGAATCCTTGTCTTAATCCAGATCAGTAGCTTAGCTGTGGGTGTTAGGGAATAAGTTTGATTATTGTCATGATGTATAAAATATCTATACATTTTAGTAGTATACTATGCACTATTCAATACTTGTCCTCATGGGGCAAAATAAAAATGATCTTCAGCTTTTTGGAGAAAGTTTCTCATTGTGCTGATTTCTGTTCTTCCACAATCATCATTTAGGAGTCATCACACTTCCGAGGAAAGAAGATTCTCTTAACTGTTATGATTGTGTGAAAAATTATAATTATATAAAAATTATAGTAATATATAGTAACATATATTACTATAGATAAGTAGAATGAATATGGTTTTAAAAATATATTGTCAAAATTTAATGTTTATTTTGCTGTAATCTTGATATATAGTGGAATCTTTATTATTATTATTTTTTAAAAGATGGGTCATCTTTGTTATGATTTTGAAGATTTGGGGAAATGAATGCAAATTTAATTTTATTCTGTAGGTTTTTATTTTTTATTTTTGGCTTTTTGGGTCACACCCAGTGATGCGCAGGGGTTACTCCTG
The DNA here is from genome assembly GCF_027595985.1 of Sorex araneus. Classification (NCBI taxonomy): domain Eukaryota; kingdom Metazoa; phylum Chordata; class Mammalia; order Eulipotyphla; family Soricidae; genus Sorex; species Sorex araneus. The sequence continues at coordinate 51,701,973 of NC_073311.1, forward strand.
GCTCATGCACTCAGGAATTAACTCCTGGCAATGCTTAGGGGACCATATGGGAAGCTGGGAATTGAACCCGGATCGGCTGTATGCCAGGCAAATGCCCTACCCGCTGTGCTATTGCTCCAGCCCCTTATGCTGTAGGTTTTATCCTTAAGTTTATTTAGGCACCAAACTTTTCATACTTACCCCAAGATATGTTATTTCTATTGGCAACTTTTGAGAACATGTTAAAACAAACCTTATATTTTCATTTTTATGAAACACAGAATTAAAATAGCAACACAGTGAATCACTCACTATTAGAAATAAATGGACAATGTAATATAAAATGGATAAATTTAAAAATTGATTTAATCAAAGTATGAACTTGAATGCCAAATACTACCAATATATTCCTAAATTAAGAAATTAGTGGCTGGAGCGATAGCACAGCGGTTAGGGCATTTTCCTTACATGCAGCCAACCTGGTTCTGATTCCCAGCATCCCCTATGGTCCCCTGAGTACCATCAGGAGTAATTCCTGAGTGCAGAGCCAGGAGTAACCCCTGTGCATCGCCAGGTGTGACCCAAAAGAAAAAAAATAAATTAAACTTATTTATAATTCATAGTTTTCTCTGTGATTTCCAATTCAGTTTTATTCCTGCTATCAAACAATATGAACATTAGATTTTCAACTAAACTTCTCACAGTTATTATTCATATTTTTAAATGACCTAGTTTAGCTTATTTGAATTTTCTCAAAACTTTACCCTTAAGGCAAAAATAAGGTATCATACTTTTAACCCACTGAAGAATAATTTCCCTTTCATATTTGTAATTAGAATAGTGAAGGTGTTAAAAAAAGTTCTGAGTCAGGTTCTAATGTAGATGAGAATTCCTGTCACATGAATAATTTAGGATTTAAATACTTTGTGGTTTTATAAAGCCCAAGAGTTTAGATAAAGTGGTGGTTTATACTAGCTACTTGAAAACAGATTGGGTCTTAAATGCTTATGTTTGTCCCTAACGTATTACAAAAAATATTGTGAGTGAAAGAACAGATGTTTAATTTTAGTGCTTCTTCAGAGACTTTGAGACAGTAAAGCCCATTTAGAGAAGCTTCAATACTATTCATCCATCGATCCAATATTTTATTCATAAAAATTACTATGTAAATATACAAATCTAAAAGGAATATATTAAAAGGGGTTATTTTTAAATTTTTCTTCTATGCTGTTTAATAGCAGTGGATAAATGTTAGTGTTCATATGTACATGTGTGTGATTCCGTGTGGGTATATATGTAGGCACATATTTGTGGAGATCAAGAGGGAGAAAATATGAGTTATACATTAAATTTAGGAAGGAAAATTTATTGTTTCACATTTAAATAAATGTTTGGGGTTCATAAAGTATATCTATTGAATTAAAGGACTGGAGTGATAGCACAGCGGGTAGGGTGTTTGCCTTGCATGTGGCTGACCTGGGTTCGATTCCTCTGTCCCTCTCGGAGAGCCCAGTAAGCTACCAAGAGTATCCGGCCCGCATGACAGAGCCTGGCAAGCAACCCATGGCGTTTTCGATATGCCAAAAACAGTAACAACAAGTCTCACAAATGGGGACGTTACTGGTGCCTGCTCGAGCAAATCGATGAATAACAGGATGACAGTGCTACAGTGCTGCATAATTAAGCACATAAACTTTTTTTTTTTATTATTCTTTTTTTTTTTTTATAGTTTATTTTTAATTAGTGAGTCAACGTGAGGGTACAGTTACAGATTTATACATTTTTGTGCTCATGTTTCTCCCTTACAGAGTTTGATAACCCATCCCTTCACCAGTGCCCATTCTCCACCACCAGTAAACCCAACATCCCACCCCCCCTTCCCAGTCCCGTCTCCCCCCACCCCACCCTGCCACTATGGCAGGGAATTCCCTTTTGTTCTCTCTCTCTGGTTAGGTGTTGTGGTTTGCAATAAAGGTGTTGAGTGGCCATAAGCACATAAACTTTTAATTTACCGATGTAGCATTAGTTTATAATTCTGTTTAAAGTTTTAGGACACAATTTCATTCCCTTCAAAATATGTTCCCATGTCACTAGCCGCACCAAAGTACGAAGCACAGTTCATGGCTACTTCCTTGCTTCCTGTTCACCAGAGTAACCACAGGAAGTAGCCATTACTCTGTAGTCTGAGCTCACGACTTTGTTTTCATGTGGTTTTGTTTGTTCTGTCCTGTTTGTTTCTCTGTGTCCCACACGTGAATGAGATAATCTACTTATTTATCCTTTTGCTTATTTCACATAACCTGGTCCTGATGATACTACCATGTTGTGTTAATGATGTTTTTGCATTAAGACTGTTTCCTGAATACTCCATTTATTATTTTGATAAACAAAAAATGTACAAAAGAGTGTGCAGAACAAGCAAATGACAACCTATTTTGAAACTTGTAACTGTATTTTTTTTTTAATTTCACTGCTGCGTAATATTCTACAGTGGGAATACACCTCATTGTCTTTAGTGTAGTATTTGGGTTCTTTAGTTTTTGCTGTTGGAATAATCCTCCATTGTAATGCTTAGAAAACTCCGTGCAAGAGTTTTCCATGTCCTATGTTACCTTTTAAAAGATTCCTTTAGAAGTGGAATCATTTGTAACATGGTATGGAAGAGTTGGAAATTGTGTAATTCCAAATTGTTTCAATGTGATTTTTGCAACAGTTTTAAGGATCTTTGATTTCTACCATCCTATAAACTCAGGGTTGTATTCTTAATTTTTGTCAGTTTAATAGTTAAGAAATATATCTGTGTAGCCTTAATTTAAATTTCCATGACTCTAGTGATCTTTGTACCTTTCTATGTTTATTCACATCATATTTTATTTAATATTTTCTTATTATTGATGTTTAATTTTTAATATTCGAGCAAATTGTTTGCTTAATTTTACAATGAATGAGTCTTTAAAAAAATTTTTTTTTATTGAATCACCATGTGGAAAGTTACAGAGCTTTCAGGCTTAAATCTCAGTTATACAATGCTCAACACCTATCCCTTCACCAGTGCACATATTCCACCACCAGGAACCCCAGTATACCTCCCCCCAACCCTGCCCCCAACCTGTGTAGCTGATAGATTTTACTTTACTTTGATTATATTCAATATTTCAACAAAAAACTCACCATTATTGTTTGGAGTTTCCCCACCAAAGTCAGACCTGTTGAAAAGGAAGCATTTGATAATTTGTTTTCCATTGCTGACAATTAAGAGATAGGAGGTCGCGGCTGTTGTGGCTGCACGGTTTTGGATTTCTGTATTTTAGTAACTAAGTCCAGGAAAATTTCTGCCAGAAATTGCATCACTGCAAGCTTGTACCTCCCTTTTGTAGTGCTCATAAAATGGTGGTCGCCATGCTGTGCCTGGAAAGGAAAAGCTGAGAGAGAAAAGCCCTTCCCCTACTGGTGCGACATGGGGCCGTGGCTCAGTTCACAGTCTAGAGACATTTCTGCAAGAAGCTGCTGTTGCCCAGAGTAGTTTAGCTGGCCTCTGGGATCATGCTCCTGCAGCAGCTGAAAGGTCGCACACGTGCAGCCTCTGCGCTTAAATCTTGGTGGAGGGCAGGGCTGGTACCACCTGAATGACTCATCTTTTTCCACACCACCTTACCTTGTCTCCTACTCCCTATTGAAGATAATTAAGGTTCCCATCAGTACCTTAGTTTGTTATCCATGTCCACAATTTTATTTAGTTTTTATCAATTTTATATGTTTCCATTGCACATAAATGTGGAATCATCAGGTACTTGTCCTTTTTGCCTGTACTTCACTTGCCTTGCATAGCTTCTTGGAGACCCTTGTATTTTGGTGTGAATGGCATTTTTCTTCTCTTTATTGCCGATTAGTATTACTTTGTATAAATGTGCTACATAATTTTTCTCTAATCATCTGTCAATAGGAAATTTGTTTGCTTCCACAATTTAGCTATATTGCAATGCTACAACAAATGTTGGGATAAACGTGACTTTTTGTGCTGAGTTTTTTAATGTTATTTAAGTAGTTATATTAAAAATGGGCAAAATGAATTACGTTGTTCCTTTGTATTTGCATTCTTGAGGAAGCTCTATATCATTTTTTAAAGTTATATTGCTACCAAGTTACATTCTCACCAAGAGTGCATGAAAGTTTTTCTTTTTAACCCATACTGTCCACCAACACTTGTTTCAAAACGCTCTTTTCAATGGAAACCATTCTCAGAAGTATGAGGTATGAGGTGGTAAGTATGGTAAGTTAAATTTGCATTTAAATTGGAACCAGTGATGATGAGCATCTTTTCATATATGCATGTATTTTTTGAGAAATGTTTATCTAAAGTGCATGATCTTTGTTTGGGTTGTTTTCTTTAGATTATGTTGCATAAGTTATCCATAAATCTTAGATATTGATTCTTTATTAGATATATTGTGTGCAAATTTTGTTTGCTTTCAGTTTACATTTTTCTTGGGTTGTACAAATTTTATTTATTTTAGCTAAAAGTTCTTGATGTTTTATTTTTCCAAATAGATAATATTCCTATATTATTTAATAATAAGAATATTTTATTTGTTTTTTGAACTAAATTTTTATATTTTTCAAGATTTTTTTCTGATTAAGGTTGGTTCTGGGTTTAGAGTAACTGATTGTATGTGGAGGTAAAAATTCCATTGCTTCTTTTTTTTTTTAGTTACAAATAATTGGGGATTCATTCATTTATATATCTGCACTTTCACTTTTAAAATCAGAACAATAGAAAAATAGTACCATCTCTGTTTATTGAGAGAGTTCTTGGAGATAAATGTACCTGGCTTTATATTAATTGTCTGTAGCTAAAGTATAATTATTGATATTATGAATAATACTGGCCATTTTATTTTTTAACAGTTATTTATCCAATCAAAAATTAAATATAGTTATTGGGTTGGATTGCATAAAAAAGGAACTAATTCTCCCTGGATGTGGACAGATGGCACAGGACCTTCTTGGAAATTGTATGTTTTGATTTTATGGGCTTTCTTTTATCTCAGTGACTGATTCATAGACTATAAGCTGAGAATATATAAAATTCTTGGGTACTTAGAGAACATCTTATGATTGATTTTTCTTTCAGGCAGACAACCAAATGCTAGTGTCTAAATATCACATAATAAGGCCCCCAAACCATCATTTCTTCTTGTATTGAGTAATTGATGGTCCCTATAAATACAATAACGTAACATTTTTTGCTATTGTGTCTTTCCTATTCCTAATATAGTCAATGACATTCGTTGTATTGCCTGATGTGATTAGTGGAAACTAAATATGTAATAATTTTTATATATTATAAAAAATTATCTAAGTCTTGCACTCTCTCTGTTTTGTTTTTTTTTGTTTTTGGGCCACACTTGCTGATGGTTGGGGTGACTCCTGGCTCTGCGCTCAGGAATCACTCCTAGTGGTGCATGGGGGATTTGGGTAGGCACATGCAAGGCAAGCAACCTACCCACTATGCTATTGCTCTGGTCTCTCTCTTTCTCTAAATTAAATGTATAGCTGTGGCAGAATTCTCTGACTCTAAGCTATGCTACTGAGCTATACTAATAAAAGCAATATGGCACCGAAATTAAGACAAGCCATCAGACTAATGAAATGTAATTGTGAACCCCAAAGTAAACCCTTAGATATATGGACCATTAATTTTTGGCCAAGGCACTGATTACATTAAATGAAGTAAGGAAAGCCTCTTTAACAATTGGAGCTGGGAAAACTAGTCAGCTTCAAGTAAGAAAAAGAAACTGGCCTCATATCTTACACCATCCTAAAGGGTAATCAAAATGGTTTAAGATCACAATTTTAGACCCGTGTCTCTAACAACACATTAAGGAAAGGATAGGCAAAGCTCTTCATGATATTGAACTTGAAGAAGTTATTAATAAGATTATTTCACTCTCAAAGAAGACAGAAGTAGAAATAGCAAACATGATGACATCAAACTCAAAAGCTTCTGCACTTATTAAGTTTGACAACTAATTAGGATATTCTGTTGAATGGGACAAAATATCCTCTTATCATACATTGGAATAGGGCTAGAGTTCAAGATATACAAAGCACTCACAAAGCTCAACAAGAAAATAATCCCATCAAAAATGGAGAGAAAACTTAACAGACAGTTCCTCAATGATCGTATACAGATTTTCAAGCAAAATATGAAAAGATGTTCATCATTAGTGACATTGGGAAAATATAAAACAACAACCTCACACAGGTAATAAAGGTTAGGTCACAGTCATAATCATAAAAATATCTTGTCCTGGGGCCGGAGCGATAGCACAGCGGGCAGGGCATTTGCCTTGCACACGGCTGACACGGTTCGATCCCCGGCATCCCATATGGTCCCCCAGGCACTGCCAGGAGCAATTCCTGAGTGCAAAGCCAGGAGTAACCCCTGAGCATTGCTGGGTGTGACCCAAAAAGAAAAAAAAAAATCTTGTCCAGTTTCCTGAACATTTGATATTTAACAGTCTATCCATTACTACTTAACGGTAATATTTTTTTCTGTAAAAGACTAAAATGTCTTACAAGAATGGTAATGGTGCATAATAAGTATTTAAATATTTAACTCCTGACCACTTGTTATACTTAATCACTCTCCAGAAGCTTTAGAAGTGTCTAAAGAATTTAAAATGTTTATGTCTGAAAGTATGCAGATTCTATTCTCTAGTACCCTTTCTACTTAGTTTTCTTGTCCACTGGTGGAAATATTTCCCTTAATTTTACATATGGTGTATCTTATAATTTTAGAGTTACACACCTGCCATATGATTTTGATGTTCCTTGAAATAAATGCACAATGTTTTAAGCTTGTGACAAATTTACTCAAGGACTGTGTTTAAAAAGCAAAAATGTTTTTTAATGCAGGACTTTTCAAGCAACTACATTTGAATCAGAGGAGAAATGTGGACGTCTCAAGTCAATAAACATAGTGGATGCTGTTTGTACTAAAGAATTTCATTTCATCTGTGAAAGGAATTTAAGTTCTTCATAATGAAAATAGAAACTGTATAAAAGTTAGAAAATTTTCATTTTTAATAACTATTTGAAAAAAATTTTTTCTATCAAAATAGCTGTATATGCTTTATGAAGAATTGTGGTCTCAAATATTCTTAAGCAAAAAAAATGCAGGCATTTTATATAAAATTTTAAACAAAATTATTAATATATTAAGTATTTTTGAAATACATGAACTTATCAATTAATTTTATTTATAAACATCAAATTTACTTTGATTGATAAAATCAATTTGTTTTTCTTAACAGTTTAATTAAATTTGCTTGACCATTTTTAACATAGTACTAAAGTAGTAAAGCATCCAAACTATCAGATATAAAATAATGAATAATTTTCTTTAATATTCTTGTCCTCTATTTACCTACTTCTCAACTTAGAAACATAGTGGACTTTTAGATGTTATTCTAGGCATCATCTAGGAAAGTACAAGCATATACATGGTATCTGCTTAACTTGATATTATATAACTATAAAATCACAGCCCTTTTATACTTTATTTAGAACTATATCTTTCTGATGGCTACATAACATAGCATTAGGAGCTGCTGCATTTTTTTTATAAGAAGTTGCAAATGTTGTACCAACATTTATTCAACAACTTTTATTTTCTAGGATATATAAAACCTTAATTTACAATGATAGAAAGAAGTTTCATACACAGGAATTAATACAGTATCACCTTCCACAGAGTATTATTTCTGACGTGACTCTCTGGCAGTATAGTTTCTCTCTGCAATGTCTGTACAGTTAAATATTGATGCTATTTAGTTCTCATACTTGGTGACTATTGGTCCCCAGATGCAGCATTGAGAATTCCTGCTTCCTCCCATCTTTCCCACCAGTGTGTTTCCGATTGGTTTGATTTTCCCAATAAAATTTTAATGGATAAAAATGCAGAATCTTGTGCCATTTGATTTGCTCAGGGGACCAGATGGGATGGCAGAGATAGAACTCAGGTCAGCCAGGTGCAAGGAAAGTGCCTGCCCACTGTATATAACTGCTGCCCCAAGACTGAGCGTCTTCATATCATATTCCTTATATTTAAAGTGCTTCTTCATGTTCCAGAGAATAGAACTGACAAACATAATTCTGAAAAAGAGAAGACATGGAAATGTATCCTTTCTTTATATGATAAAAACTTTATTTATAATGATAACCAGGAATATCTAATCTCTGTCTTTCAAAGTTTTAAGTTTAAATCATCACGAATCACGAATCACGAATCACGAAATCACGGGCGGGTTCAGTAACATCTCATTTCGTCCTTTCCCTGAGATCTTAGAAGTCTATCTCGACTTGGCCCTCCTAACAGTGTTGTACTGGGGGCTCTTCAGGGTCAGGGGAATGAGATCCAGCTTGTTACTGGATTTTGCATATGAATACACCATGGGAAGCTTGCAAGGCTGTCCCATGTGGGCACTCTCAGAAGATTGCCAGTTTCTCCCAGAGGAGAAGTAGGCTAAAGATACCGCTTCTGAGAGCTTGCTTTTAAGTCTCTCTCTGGATGTTGGCTGTTGTTGGGATTATACACACCTGGGTTCCTCTGCCCGTACCTTCATGCATGAGGCCTGTCTGAACATGTGGAGAGGGGCCTCGAGCATGGCTGTAGCTAGGTTTCGGTGGTCTTCGGCTGCTGGGAGCTCTGCTCAGGGTGGGGAGGGAAGCTGGAGTCCATCCCCTCTGAGGGGCCCCGGGGAAGACAGCCAGGCGTGCGGGCAAGAGACCCTCTTTATTTATTTAATAAATAAATTTATTTATTAAAAATTTTAAAAGGTGAATAAAAGGTCTTCTCAAAATAAATTTAACAATGGGTGAAATAGCATATAACAAGTATATAGCATAAAAATTAAAATTAGTTGACTGAGAAATAGTTCAAAAAGCTAGAGTGTATGCTTTGCATACAGGAGTCCCAGAATTGATCTCTGGCACCACAAAGTCTCCTGAGCACTATTGGAAAGAACCCCGAGCACTGTACTTGGAGTAGTTTCTGAGTACTGCTGTCGTGGTCTGAAAACTTACCACGGACCTTTTAATTTTTTGTTTGTTTCGGGCCACAGTCAGCTATGCACAGGGTGCACTTATTGCTTTGCGCTCTGGGATCACTCCTGGTGGACGTAGGGGCTATACGAGGTGCTGGGGAGGGGGCCTGGGTTGGCCACAGGCACGGTGAGCTCCCTATCGACTGCGCTACCACCACAGCTCCTATCCGGAACCTGTATGAAAGCCGTTTGGACTTTAAACATTGTCTGAATTATTATAAAATTCAGACTAATTTGTTATTTTCTAATTTATTTAGACACTGTGATTTACAGTACTTTAAAAATTATTGTTCCAGGAATACAATGTTTCTGCACCATGCTCACCACCAGAATAGTTATAACTTGCTGTCCTCATGCTCTGCTCTACTTTACCCTATTATAAGTCTCTGTCTCTGTCTCTCTCTCTCTGGCTCTTTCTCTTTTTCTCTTGCTGTTTCCTCTCACTCTTTATTTCTTGTTCTTTCATTTATATAGGACCAGTTTTAATTTGGGGCACTAATGGTTTTTATCTTTCACTGCAAAGTCATTTTAGTGTTTGATACTGAAATTTGAAGAATATCAAAATAGTGAAACAGGAAAAACGTTTTAGTGGGATCTGAAAGAGTAACTAAACATTCAAGTGAAAGGTATAGGAAACATTGTAGGAAGATCTTATATATATTATATATATACACATACATATATATGTAATTGGTGCAATATACAATATATGCATATATGAGCACATATTATATATTGAACCTATATTATATATTAGGTCTATATAATAATATACGTATATATGCATATGTCACATATACACATATTGTATGTTGTACCAATAATGTATATTATATTAATGCACATATAATCTTGGAAGAGACACCAAGCTGATGAAAAATCTCAGGAACTCCAGGTAGATCTGTCTCAGTGGAAAACTCTGGGGTCTTCCTGGGAGGGGATTGGGTTGAGTCCCCATCCTGTTAAAACCCCAGCAGCCCGACTCACACCCCACTGGCTCTGGCATAGAAATGACCCAGATCCACAGCTTCATACTTATCTCAAGAGACACTAAATGAAAGAATCATTCCAGTCCTTCTGCTCCAGGAGTGAGCGGCTACAGATGAGGCCACGTGACATATCCAAATTCAGAACACTGTTAGCCCAGTAGGAGCCAGCAAAATAGATGAGAAAGTTGCACAGAAGTCCACTAAGTTCAATAAATGAAACAATACCACAGAAATCTAGACAAGCACAAAATAGCGCAGGAATTCCTTAATGACTTTAATAACTCCATTGTCAGATATAATAGTTTTCACAAATTTTCTTTTCTAAACTGTTTTTTTTTTGATAATTGCATTTTCCATTTTGTTGTAACAGGCAATGTAAGATTAATTGTCTTGTGTGTGCTAAGGAGTCAGGCTTGGGGGGGGTGTGGAAAGCTGGGGATATTGGTGGAGTAAGGTCACATTGGCGGTGGGATAGGTGTTGGAAGACTGAATGCTTGAAACTGCTGTATTATAAACAACAGTGTAAATCATCATGTTTAAAAATAAAATGCAGGTGGCTTAAGAGTGGAAAAGAACTTTTCCAACGGAAAAGATTCTCTGGCAATAATCAGTTAATTAATACAACTGTTTTTTAACTCAAAATAGAAAACAAAATAAAAAAATAAAAAAAATAGATGTAATAGACCTGTGCTGTTGTTACAATAATAATTTATATTTTTCTAGCATACAGTTGATAACACATTCAAAGGGTATAGTACAATAGACTTCTTAAAATTCTGAAATATGATAAAAACTAAATATCTTTAAGTGTTTAATTAAAAAATACCAATTACTAAAATTGTTGTTAATCACCTTCACGAGTGATTTTCCCAAAATCTTTGGAATTTATGAGCTAATCTGAGAAGATTACACAATGGTAGACTCAAGTCTGTACAACTTTACAAAGAACAGAAACTATAAATATGTTACTTTTGTTGAGTCAAGTTAGAGACTTTAGGACTTTCCTTTTATTATACAAAACTGTTATTAAATTCCAAATAATATATTCTGAGTCCAAAGTTGAATCTTCCTAACAGTTCCTCTTGCGTGGAGGAGTTCTTGATGCTACAGAGAAGGTGGAGACTTCATTCAGCGTTTCCCTTCCGCTTTCCCAGAGACTCCGATGTGTGAAACGCAGGGAACCCTTAACTCTCCCAGTCTCATGACACCGGGGCTCTGGCTGACTCTCTAGAGCAGCGTTTCTCAGCTGGAGGCCTCAGGGCCACCTGTGGACTCTTAGGATGCTCCAAGAGGGCCACTGGTGAAACCTGTATGAATGGGACATGGTAAGAGAGTAGGGGGTCACAGAGGATTGGGAAGTGGACACAAGAAGGAAACAAGGTTAGCTGGTGGACATGATCAGAAAAAGGTGGAGAAACTATTGCTCTAGACTACACTTTTAAAGCCTCTTTACAATAAAGAATAATATATTTTATAGCAAAAGTTTATAAGATATGTTTCTATTAGTGGAACAATTTGTTTATTTTATTATTTTATTTTTAAAATTTATTTTAAAATAGTTTTAGTGAATCACCGTGAGGTACAGTTACAGACTTTCAAACTCTTGTGCTTGTGTTTCTTCACACAATGATTGAGTACCCATCCCTCCACCAGTGCCCATTCTCCGCCACCAATGTTCCCACTATCACTCTCCCCATCCCTTCCATCTCCCATCCCCCCACCCCTCCAGCCTCTGTGGCAGATGCATTCCCTTTTAATCTCTCCTTTTGGGTGTTGTGGTTTGCAATACAGTCCATCATGCTCAGTCTATAGTCCACTTTCAGCACACATCTCCCATCCTGAGTGGGCCCTCCAAGCATCCTTTACTTGGTGTTCCCTTCCCTATCTGAGTGCCTTTTCCCCCAGCATGTGAGGCCAGCTTCCAAGCTGTGGAGCAATCCTCCTGGTCCTTACCTCTACTACCCTTGGGTGTTAGTCTCCCATTCTGTTATAAAGAGAACATTTGGAATGGTGGGATTTAACATAGAAGCACGGCGGAATGATTGTAGCTGTGTGCCAGGCACAGCACGGTTCATGGTGGGTCTGAGATTAATGTTCACGTTTAAGGGAATGTTCTGTTGTCCAGAGATTGTCTAGAACACCTTCCTCGTTATGTTTATTTGAAAACCATTGGATCCCAGAAAGAATCAAGAACAAAACTACATGATAAAACAGCTGGAGAAAGTCACCTGGGATACCATTATTGACAAGGGGATGAGAGCTTCCTTCACTAGGGAGTGATAGAAGAAGACATTTCCAACTATGGAAAATTGCATTAGAAAATTCTTCAATCTGTGTGTCTGACAGAGAGGTGGGTTTCCTCAATAATGTGTCTCTTCAGACACATTATTGAGGAGAATTTTAAAGAACTCAAGCTTTGGGGGCCAATGAATTGAATAGATCATGTGATATGAAAAGGAACAAAACACAACAAAACCAAAAACCAAAAGTGCTTTGGACTCTGTGTGATATTTTGAGGTGTCAACTGGCTAACGAGATGAATTTGTCTTTGATGTTTTAAAATAACTGCAGTCATATGAACCCAATCAATATATTAGGCTGTCTTAAAAGGTTGTTTATATCTTAATTTGTCTTCTTTCTAGAGAAAGCATGTTTTAACCAGATAAGAAAAGTAGAACTATTCTACTTCTTTTACTTGTATCTTATTATTTAGAAATTAATGTGTATATATATTGTGTATATTTATACAATATTACATGCATTCATGTTTTCCATAGTCAATTGAGCTTCTGCTTACCCCTGAGATGTATGTTAAAAATAAAAGCAATGTTTATAAACATGTTACATTTAGCTGTTTAAATGCATTCAGCTGTTTAAATACAGTTGGGTAATTACCCATACAGTTGGGTAATTTGAATAGGAGGACACAGTCATGAGTGGAAACTTTCTGTGTGCGAAAGGTGTATGTCCTATGGTCACTGCCTCTTTCTTTTGACACACTGTCTCTAAGTCACACTCCTCATACCAAGTTTCGACCGGTCTCTGGGTGGAGGTTCAAGCAGTGCAGTACAACCCACTGTGTTCCAAACAGGCTGTGCTCCAGCAGTGAACCCTCCTGGATCTACACAGGTACTGTCAGTCAGTCAGATGACTGGTGACCCGCATCTCTGTGTTCTCACTGTTGGGCAGAAATGATTAATTAATTCAAATTTATTAGGGGGAAGGCATTTAGAGACATAGGAGGGTTTGAGATTTTCGCAGAAAGAATTTACCTTATCATCCCTGTTAATTAATATGTGCTGTTAACTTTGATCTCAGGAGAAGACAAGAATGGATTAAAATAAGAGCTGGTCACATATTTATTATGTAGAATATATGTTTCAATCTCAGATATTTGGGAAATAGTTGTTTTTCTGAACAACATGAACTAATTCTTTACCTTATGTCTATAGATTTTTACCTCCAGTCAGCAATGAATTCTGCAAATTAGAATGTCCTCATTCTCATTCGAGAACAGTTTGAAATTTGGTATAATATAATAAATAAAAATCTAACTTTTTACTTATGGAAATTTTCTTATTATTTGGTTATGGGTATCTGTATGTTGAAAGACAGAGTATCTATATACATTTAGCATTCTTTGATAATTGATGAATATAAGCTTCCTTAAATTATAAAGAAATTAAATAGTGCAATACTAAGATACTTTAATAACCCAAGATTCAAATTTGTTTAGGAAAAATGTTTTTTAAAAATTTAGCAAAATATCAAAATAAAACCAAAGTTAGAAAAAAGTTACACAAAGTTAGCAAAAACTAATTTCTTGGAAAAATGTTTTCTTTAAGCACTATTATTTTTCTGGACAAAGAGAATATTCTGAATATTTGGAGTAATTGTTTAAAGAAGTGTATACAAGTGAAGGATACTATTTTGATAACTACAAATTAATAGAGATAAATTTGAACTTAAACTTCATTTGTAGATATCTCTTATCACATTTTCTTTACTTATACATATTTTCAGATATGTCCTGATAAATGCTTATATTCTTACCATTCATTTAATTTTCTGTTCATGATAAGTATTTCCATTGTTACTTATATATTGTGCATTATTATGAAACATTACATATATTTTTGCTGCTCTTTAACATTTTTATTTTTTTGCCTGGAATCTCAGTAATGAACGAAGAGGAAATAGAATGTGTAGAACTGAAACTGCCCCAAACAAAGAAATGGATGGGCAAAAGACATCCAGCTCACAGAAGGAGAGGTCACTATTTTGTTCTGTTTTCATGATCAAAAAGGGATGGGAAAAACTTAAGAAACTCTTTTCTAGTGTAAATTTCCATTTTGTTTTAACTCTGAAGATTGTATTATGCTAATTTTTATTCTGACTTTTGTCTTATATTTTGTACAGAATTTCCATGGCACAGAATTGCAATATGTCTGGGAATTTTATATATATTTTTTCGGCTGGCAATCTCAATTTTAGGATATATGTGTGAGTATCAGTATGCACATTTTCATTTCCTGAAAATGAGTCAGGAAAAGAAAATACAATGTTTTAACTATTAAACTTTCCCTGAAGTATTGTTAAACTTAAGTTTTTATATAAATGTTTATAATGATGATGATCTTTAAAATTTTTATGGGGAGATTTGGGACTGGAGAGTTAGTATAGTGGGTAGGGTGCTTTTCTGGCAGATGGCAGACCCCAGGTTCAATCTTTAGTATCCCATACGGTCTTCTGAGCCCCACCAGGAATGATCCCTGACTGAGCACAGAGACAGGAGCAAGGCCTGAGTAATGCTGGGTGTAGCCTCAAATCACACAAAAATATTTTTCATATGAAGATGATTTTTTAATTTTGTTTTCACCTAGATTTTGAAAGAAAATACAAAAATTACACCCACAATAGCACCAAACTGCTGATTTTTACAGTGTCATTTACTATATATTTGAGTTCACTTATTTTTCTAATGAGATTTTCATGGGCTGGATCAATAGCACAACGGTAGGGCATTTGCCTTGCATGTGGCTGACCCGGGTTCGATTCCTCTGCCCCTCTCGGAGAGCCCGGCAAGCTATCAAGAGTATCTCGCCCGCATGGTAGAGCCTGGCAAGCTACCTGTGGTGTATTCGATATGCCAGAAACAGTAACAACAAAGTCTCACAATGGAGACGTTACTGGTGCCCGCTCAAGCAAATTGATGAGCAACGGGATGACAGTGACATGACAGTGATGAGATTTTCGTACAGTCAGAAAATTTGGTGAACTTTTATTTGAGATTATCACATTAAAATCATGATTGTCACAAAGAAAGATAATATGAAAAGATAAATGCAAAATATTTTGCATAGCATTAAGTATTTTCCATCTGTAGCTATGTTTTTCATGTAATTTTAAATATTTTTGTACAAAACATTTCTTTTCAGTGTCTCTTTTCCTGATGTTATAAATTCTTTGGTTCACTCATTCAACAATTTTGAGTAGTTTGTATTGGTCTCAATTAGTGTATGGAAAACAAAGACACAAAATCTAAAATGGACATTGGTTATTAAATTTACTTTTTTAAATAAAGCAGTTTCTAAAGAGTAAGTTACTACATTTGGAGTAATAATGCTAGCTTTTTTTTAGTATATGTACTGCTGAAGTGAGCACAGTAATAATGCTAGCTTAAAAAATTGTATTTAAACACCGTGGTTTATAAAGTTGTTCATAATACAGTTGTTTCCAGCAGTCAATGTTCCAGCACCAATCCCAACACCAGTATGACACTCCCTCCAACTTTGTTCCCCAGTTTCCCACCTACCTCCACACCTACCCCCTTAGCAGGCACTTAATTATTTTATATTGCCTGTCAGGACAAACTGGTAAGTGGAATTAAAAAAAAAATAACGTAGTAAAAGGAAGTTTGTGAAAATTGTTATATCGAACAATGGTGTTAAAATTGCTGACTGAGAATTTGCTGAGCTGTGCTAGTTGATCTTATGTGCTACCGTTTTTACTTTTTTTTTTTTAATAGCTTTTTGGGTCACACCTGGAGATGCATAGGGGTTAGTCCTGGCTCTGCGCTCAGGAATTACTCCTGGTGGTGCTCGGGGGACCATATGGGATGCTGGGAATCGAACCTGGGTCGACGGCGTGCAAGGCAAACGCCCTACCCGCTGTGCTAACGCTCCCGTCCCCGTTTTTGCTTCTTGAGCTTAGTTGCTTCTATGCTACCTTCCCATCTAATTTGTTATCTCCTACTGGGTGGTCCATATTGTCGGGAGGCCCAGGACTCCAGGATCTGTAGCACCAGCATGATTCCCCACCTTCTCCCTCTCGAGGAGCCCCCAGAGTTTTTAGTCTGAAGACTGGTGTACCCCGTGAGTTTTCCATCAGCTCGGCATCTCTTCCAAGATTAGTCGTGAAGCTGTTAAGCTGGGCTTTTCCATGGTGGCAGCTATGGGATGTGGGTGTGGCTGCTGGGACTTTGGGCAGTAAGGGTGATAGAGGGAAGCTGCGTATTCCCATTCTGAGAAACTCCCAGTTTCCAGCCCCCAAGCCAGTGTACCTGGGAAGTTTTGTTGTTTTGGCATCTCTTCAGAGATTAGTTGTGAAGCAGTGAAGCTTGGCCATGTGTATGGTGGGGGCTGTGGCATGTGGGTATGGGTGTGTCTTCTGGAGCTTCAGCGGGACAGATGCTCAGCCCCCTCCCCCCCCACTGAGGGGGTCTCAGAGTTTTCAGCCTGAAGACAGGTTACCAGTGAGTTTCATTGGCTTCCCTTAGTATGCCTTCTGAGATTAGTTGTGAAGTTGTGAAGTTGGCTATTTGCATGGCAGCAGCTATCAATAATGCTAACTTTTAAAATAAACTTTATTAGTTATGGGATAGTAAAGATATCAGTGAATGGTGTATAATAGCCTCAGCTTGGGAAAGCATTCCTGTACGTTATACTAACTGACAAGATGTAAATGACACAGGAGCAATTTAGGGAGATCAGCATGTAGAAGACTTATGAAGCTGTAAAGAACAGCTGAAAAAAGTGATAAAGTTAGATATGAAAAAATTAATTTCTGGCCAAATGAAAGATGTGGGTAGAAGTGGGTTTGGGTTAGCACACATCATGAAGGTTGTTTTGTGTTTGAAAAATGCATATTTTCTCGTTAATGCAAATGAATGTATTCAAGGATTTACATGAAGGGACAACATATATGCAACACGAGCAGTTATGAATTTCTGGAAGGTAATTTTGAACAGATTGGAAACTGTTTTTTTAATTTTATTTTTTTTAAAGGAGTCTATTAGTAATAAGGATTAGTGACAATGGAAGAATTAGGATCATGAAAGAAATAAGGATAGGAAACATGAACATATATATAAATCCTAAAACTGTTAGGCTATACATTTCTTTCTAGAGTTGTATTTGTGGTAACAAAGGACGTGAAAGACTGTACAATTGATATTTGTTTTTTACAAATAAATATGTAATTTTGCAGATAGCTGCTGGGTTCAAGAAGAAGTGGAGTAATACTCTGTTATATGACGAACCTTTTGTGGGTTTTTACAATATTCATCCATTTAATGACTCAAAACTTTCAGTTTTCATATTTCTGTAGAGCTTTTTCAAACACATTATTTTTGGGCCTTTTGGGTCACGCCCAGCAATGCTCAGGGGTTACTCCTGACTCTGTACTCAGGAATCCTGGAAGTGCTCAAGGGACTATATGGAATGCCGGGCATGGAACCTGGATGGGCCTCGTGCAAGTCAAACTTACTCTACCTGGTGTACGATGGCTCTGGTCCTTCTCAGAGACTAAACTCTCTCTCTCTCTCTCTCTCTCTCTCTCTCTCTCTCTCTCTCTAACCAGAGAAGGTCTGAACTCTGAGCTCTTTCTTGCTGCTCACTAATTGAACTCATTATCACTTATATTAAACATAAACTCATGATCTTTTCTTTCTGAAGACAAATGCAACGGCCTTAATTCTTGTGCTATCTCTATAGCCCAGCTGGGTATGTTAGAATTAGGAGAAATGAGAATAATAAAGTGATCTTAGTTAGCCATTTATAATAATAACCTTAAACTATGATTTGAAGTTTTTCAGAAGTGTGAAAATGTGGCCAGCCTAGAAGGAAATATTACTTTCACATCAGAAGTTAAATATCATTCAACACTGACAACATTTACAGGTACGTATTAAATACTTAAACTAACAGACTTACCATTTCTATTCATGGCATTATTGCTTTCTGTATCAGTTTTAATTAAAAAAATTTGCACCAAACTTTTGCAGGATATTTAATTTGGCTAAAATTTTGCACTAAATATATTCTCCTTATTATAGTGAAACGAATGAAAAATTTTTACAAAAAGAATCTCCTATTACATGGTAACAATGATATAGTTATTTTAACATTTTATGTTTGTGGACATATTTCATTAGTGTAAATACTTTGGAATTTCTAATATTATATATATTGGCTTGGATGAACTAATCTCTGTGGAAAATCTGCTTCATGTCACTGAAACTTATTTGTATTTGAGAATTCAGTATTGCTGAATGCAAACTTAATAATGCCCTGGTCTGTCAGAGAATCTGGCTCATGTCTATTCTTCCCTTTCAAAATTACCATAAGATCTCTTCATAACAATGCTTTTTGGATACAGGGCATTCACATATTCTCTGCTTATTCAGCATGAATGAAGCAACAAAACAGATCAGAAATACAGATGTAGGACCATATACTAAGAGAATGAGGTGCATGTTTTTTTTTTTTTATTGAATCACCATGTGGAAAGTTACAAAGCTTCAGGCTTAAGTCTCAGTTATACAATGCTTGAACAACCATCCCTTCACCAGTGCACATATTCCACCACCAAAAAAAAAAAAACCCAAAACCCCAGTATACTTCCCCCCCACCTCTGCCTGTGTAGCTGATAAATTTCACTTTACTTTCTCTTTACTTTGGGATAATCCTGGTTTGAATCCTTCTTTCAAATCCTTGGTACCATATATGGTCCCACAAGCACTGCTAGGAGTGACCTTGAGCTCAGAGCTAGGAGCAACCTCTGAGCGCTGTCAAATGTGGCTCCAAAATTGTTCACGTCTGTATATGGTCCTACGATAGAGAATAAATGTGACTTTTGTTTTCAAGGTAAACAAAATCCATCTGCTGTTTGTCATGGAAAATGGTCTTGCTGCATCAAAGACTGTTACTACATTTCAACTGAAAAGATAACTTGGGAGGAAAGTAAGAGGTCCTGCCAAAGCCATGGTGCTAGTCTTCTTAAGATTGATGACAAGGAGGAGCAGGTACATCTGTTAACACTAAGTGCTGATAAGCTTGCCTCTCTTGGGTTACAGTGAGTGTTTAGGTGTTTCTCCTATAATTGACAGATGGGACTTGTACATATGTGTACAGACTGACCTATTGTGAAGATATAGTAGAGATCTGGAGGAACCATTGCTTGAACCACAAAAATAGCTCTGCTGTGGGTTCCATGAAGTGACTTTCAGTGTTTTCATGATATGGGAGGCTTTCCCATCTTTTACTTAATCAGACTGCTTAGTTGTTAGTATCTTTTTGCTAACACAAGACACCCCCCCCCAAAAGTCTTAACTGATATAAGAAGCCTTAAAGTGGAACTTCTTAGTGTCCTGAGCCTTGCTATTTCACTGTTGATAGTTGATTGAGTTTCACTTTCTTTTTCTTTCTTTTTGCTTTTTTGGTCACACCCAGCAGTGCCCGGGGTTTACTCCTGGTTCTGCACTCAGGAATTACCCCTGGCGGTCCTCAGGGGACTATATGGAATGCTGGGAATTGAACCCTGGTTGGCTGCATGCAAGGCAAACACCCTATCCGCTGTGCTATTGCTCCAGCCTTGGTTAGGGTTCACTTTCAAGGGAAGATGAATTTCTGTTATGATCATGGGAAAATTAGACACAAATACAAAGATCATGAATATAAATGGAATGATTCTTCAAAATTGACATTTGTTCTACTTATAATCCAAAGGAATAGTGGAAAATTTCTGTTCTAGAAGGAAAAAATCTAGATTACATTTTGCTATCTAATAAGAATTGAATAAGTCAACATAAAGTCAATGTAGAGACAATATTGGGTCACTTTGTTTTTGTGAATTTACTTCTGATACAATTTAGATACCAAATTGCATTGATAATATTTAGTCCTTAAAAAGTGGCCTATCTTAGCATCTGAACAGTAGCACTGTTGTGCCATTGTTCGATTTGCTCAAGCGGGCACTAGTAACATCTCCATTATGAGACTTGTTGTTACTATTTTTGGCATATCAAATACACCACGGGTAGTATGCCAGGCTCTTCCAAGTGGGCAGGATACTCTCGGTAGCTTGCCGAGAGGGACAGAGGAATTGAATCCTGGTCAGCCGTGTGCAAGGCAAACTCCCTACCCGCTGTGCCCAGTAAGTAGCTTTACTTTTCTTATTTCTGAATCCTTTATTTAAATAGCAGCATAACCCTTCACTATAAAATATTAATTTGCAATTATAAAAATTTTATTTAGACAACATGATTTACAAACTTTTTGACACTAGTTTCAGATGCAATGTTCCCCACTCCAATCCTACTGCTAGTTTCTGCATTCCTCCACCAATGACCCCAACTTCTCTTCCATCCCCCAACCTGTCTGTCGACAGACACACGTTTTATGTTATACCCCATTATTGGAACACCACCAGTACCACACTAGTGTCCAAACTCACCATCCTGTATCTTGTAGTTCCCTCATCCCATTTCACCACTATCAAACTTCCTCTTTTAAAATTTTCATTTCTTTTGGCAGAGTCTAAGGGTTTGATTTCCTTGGAAACTGTCCTTTCTTGATAATACTTCTTTATAAGACCATATATGAGTAACATTGATTTTTTTAAAAATGTAAATTACTTGTCTTTTTGCATTCTTCAGTTTTCTTTTCTTTTTCTCAGTGGGAGAAAATATATGTATACTGTACGTCTGAGAAAGGGTATGCATTTTTCAATTATTTTTTTAAAAAAGAAGTTCTAAATTTAGTGCAGTCACACATATCTACTACATTCCATGGAGATTTTTAAAACTTTCATATTATCACTGCTTTGTACTTCTCATGGTCACTACCATTTGAGTGACAAATTCACTCGTAATTCCCACTTGTATTTCTTTCTGCCCAGTAGAGAAGTTGGTGCCTGCTCTACTTATTATTGCAGTATTTGTGTATATATGTGTGTGTATATATATTTATATATATATTCCACTAGTCCTCTTTAGGTAAGTGTTATACTGTTATTATGAACAATGTAATTTATTTTATTTTCCCACAGAGATTTATTCAATCACAAATTAAAAATGATTATTGGATTGGATTACATAAAGAAGGCAAGAATAAGTCCTGGCTGTGGTTGGATAACTCAGGTGTTCTTCAGCATCTGTGAGTTTCAATTTATTAGACTTTGTAAAAAATACAAACGTCGAGCACTTGCGAGGGGGTTATGTGTGTGTTGTATTGTTCACAAGCTCTCAGGGTGGCTCTCTCTCTCTCTCTCTCTCTCTCTCTCTCTCTCTCCACTCGTGTTCGGTGCTCTCCAGCCGCTGTGTAGAGACGGGATCGGGATGGCTCCTCCTATGTGCTCTTGCTTCTATGTGTGCTGCTGTGCTCTCTGTGTCTGTCTCTCTATCTCTGTTTCTGTCTCTGTAGTCTCTCCTCTGGTCTCTTCCGACCTCTCTCTGTCTCTGCTTCTGTGTCTTCTTTCTGCTTTTGTGTCTTCCCTCTTGCTTCTGTGCCTTCTCCTTGCTTCTGTCTTGCCTCTGTCTCTTCTCTCTCTGTCTTCTCTGATGCTTCTCTCTTGCCTCTCTCCCCTCTACCACGTACAGTCTTAGTTTATACAGCAATTACATAGGGTGGTGACACAAAGGTGGGCTGAACATTAACAAATCAACAAAGAGGAGTAAGACCATTTCTTCAGGAGATTAACAAAATCTCATCTAAGGAGATTATTCCAGATTACTAGGAGATCTGCTAAATGGTAGGATCAAAACAAGGGTGTGTGGCTTTTTTCCCTCCTCAGCTAGTAATCCACTTAAATTGTTATACTAAATTTACTTCTAATATTTCTAGCAATGTCATTCTGTATGAGCACAGTAAGAGATATATCAGACTTAAAGTTTGGTTCTTCCTGAGGTCAGGTTAGTCTTCTTAACTCCATCAGGGTCCTAGTCTTGTCATTACTTTTGGATCATGACAACATTTGTCTATGACCATGTTCTCAATTTATAGTTGAGTATTGCAGTGCTTTGGCCTGGCCCATTTTGATGCCAGGGTAGAGCACAGCTTGTCCTGGGTCCATTCTGTCCCTCTTCAAGACCCTGCTTTTGGGGTGCTAGGAACTAAGGGCAACTAAGTTGAGAAAGCAGATGCCCGGGAGTAAATATTATTGGAGTCAATCAGCTCCCAGATTATAAAGTATATTCACTGTCTTCCTGTGTCCATACAGAAAGGACATTGCTTTAAGGTAAACTAAGTTCCCTGCCGCAAGGCTAAAAGAACAAACCCATAGTTATCCTACAGACTTCTCTTTCCGTTTCTTTCTCAGTAACCTATTCATGAATTACCAGTAGACCAAGAAAAGATTCTCATTAAAAAAAAATGTATATCTTGATTCTATGGATCTTACATTGTAATGCAGGGATGGAAGAGGTAGTAAAGAATGAAGGACAGTAGAAGAAATAAGACATATGTCATAAAATTACCTGTCGGCCCTTGTTTCTAAATCACGAAGCACCTTTTTATATAGTGGTAAGAAAGAGAAATTTCACTCTTTTAAGCAGACTGTTCAGGTCAGCCTTCTCCAAGTAGCAAGAGCAGTAGATATCTTAGTAACTGTTGTGGCAACTTGGTGTAGAATATTCTAGCAGGACCAGAGGTGGTGGAAAGACCCTGAGGTGTGAGTGTTTGCAGTGTGCTTGAAGGAATGGCAAGAGGCCTGGACCGCAGGATTCATCTATCAGTGGAGAGAGGCCAAGGTTAAAAATTCATGGTAAAACATACAGGACATCAGATATGTAAACCTAAGAGAACATGGCAGTAGGGGACAGAGCCACAGTGAAGCAGGCAGGAGGAGAGTGATAGTGCTTTGCACACGGCTTACCTGCATTCAAGCTCAGGGACCCTTTATGGTCCCTTGAAGTAACCCCTGAGCACTGCCGGGTGTGTTCATAAAGCAAAACCAAACAAAAAACAAGCAAAAAGGAGGATTTCCAATCTGCAAAACATGTACTCAGCCAATTGAGCTATCTTTCTGGACCCCAGCATTGCAAACGTAGTGTGCTCACTGACTTTGGCGCACAATTTCTGAAGTTTAGCTTATATTTGTTTGATAATTCTACTTAATGATTAGAAAGTTACAGGAATGAGCATTTTGGTACAGTATTATGAAGCTCAAAAGAGAGGAATGTGCTAGGATGTAATGTAATTTGGGCTCATATCCAGTGGATATCCATTCTGAGACCAGAATTGATCTTCAGGAAGACCAAGGAATGAGACCGGGAGCATCCACATGTTCACGGTATAGTTAAGATAATGGGTAGGTGAGAGAACCATAAAACATTACTGAGAAAAGTGGTTAAGGAGAAGAAAAAGCATCTAGGGTGTATTAATTAGAAGTGTTATTAACATCCAAAGTGGAATTTAAAAGGTTGATGAGTTTTCATTGATCACTTAAAATGTATATAATGGCCTTCTATACTAAAAATTAATCTGTCATAGGAAGCTTAACTTTCCATCTAATATGTTGTGTAACAAAAGTTGTTATATTAAACCATCCCCAGAAGTTCCAGACAGAAAGAAATTTCAAATTTATCTGTTTAAACTTATATACATTTCATTCTTTACTTTTTTAGCCTTTTTGCATATATCCAATCATTGACCATATTTTTGTTTATTTTTGATAAAATTACACTTAAGTTGTTGCAACAATATATCTGTTAAAGTTTTTGTATGCTTTGGAAAATTAAACTCATATTTAAATATTTGATAATTTCTACTCTACAAATTAATTTCTAATTACATATGTTCTTTGATGCAGATGTTTTCAGCTTTCGCCTAAAAACAGTGACAATTGTGGATACATCAAGTCGTCATGCATGTCTACTGGCAATTGTGTTAGAAAGATTCGTTACATTTGTGAGAAGAAGTCTTATTAGCCTTATAATTAAAAGGTTATTATAATTTTAAGTTTTAATAAAGTATAAATACCCTCAACTTTTTTTTGTGAAATTGCAAGAATCACCAAGTTACATTGCATGAAAATAATTCTTTTTGAGTAAAAAATTTAGAAGTTTCTTTAATAGTTAGATTTAATTTTGTTAGTGCATGGGTCAAAAAAGAGAAACTTTTGTTTTTTTAATTGAATCACCCTGAGAACAGTCACAAAGCTTTCAGGTTTAAGTCTCGGTCATACAATGATCAAACACCCATCCCTTCACCAGTGCACATGTTCCACCACCAGGAACCCCAGTATACCTCCCATCCCACGACTCCCCCTGTCTGTGTGGCAGATGATTTCCACTTTACTCTCTCTCTACTTTGATTACATTCAATTTTTCGACAGAAGACCCACCATTATTATTTGGAAATTTCCCCCATAATCAGACCTGCCGAAAAGACATCATTAGATAATTTGTTTTCTATTGCTGATAATGAAGAGGATACAATGTCTAGATTTCTGGTGTATGATATTTGGATTGATGGTATTTTTGTAATTAAGATCGGAGGGATTTCTGCCAAAAGCCCCTGGGTTCTGAGATTGGTTTGTGTGCCCCTGGGATCACCGCCATTCAGGAGCCGGTGGAGCCGTTTGTGGGCAGCAACTTGGGATCTCGTCAGGACGGGGAGAGGGGCCAGTTCCACTCCCCATCCTTAGAGGCCCCACACATCTTGTCACTGCAAGCTCGTACTTCTCTGTCGGATAGGTTCTGAAAGATGGTGGTCACCATGCTGCCGCCGAGGGGAAAAGGCAGGAGGGATGGCATGGGGCCATAGTTTAATTCACAGTCCAGAAGCATTTCTGGGTTCTGAGATTGGTTTGTGTGCTTCTGGGATCATGGCTGTTCAGTAGCAGAGGACCCATTTGTGGGCAGCAACTCGGGGTCTCATCAGGGTGGGGAGAAGAAAAAAAGAAACATTTTTAAAGATAAAAACAAAAAAAATTCTGTTTGCTATCTTTCCCAATATTCACTTAGTTTACGTCTCAAAGGCAATCATGTAACCAGTTTCATAATTTTTTCCAGAGATAACTTAGGGAATTATGTCATATTCATACATCTACTAACCTAGGTATTAAACTGCTAACATAGTCTTAGTTATTTTTTGATTAAAAAATTTCCTTTGCAGATTTTTTTCATGTAAGTTCATCGGGGATTGCCTTACATAAATAGTTGTAGGTCATACTAATATTTACTCTATCAGTTTTATTTTAAAAGATGTCCAAAATTTTGCAATTGTATAAAAATGTTACAACAAATAACGCCTTTTGCAAGATAATATTCTATGGAGAGTATCTATCTAGTAAATCTAAGACAGTTAAAATTCTTTAATTAAATTGAAAAATAAAAACATACTATTTTAATTTTTAAATTTATACATGTGAATTTATAGAATCCATATGTAAATTAAGTTGAATTTATATTTAATAACTGTCAGATACAAATTACACATTATTCATATCCAGATGTTAAAGTATCCTCTTGATCACAGACTTCTCACTAGTATGTTATTGATTTTTGACAATAAAATCTTCATAATAATAAGGTATCTTGGTTTATTTAAACCAACATTTCCCCTTAATTTGTGACATTGAGTATCAATGTATGGTATCTTTTACTTAAAACATTCTGTCATGTCTTTGTATAAATATCGGAAATAATCTTCACCTTTGGTTCAGATATATTGACACTGAAGCTAAAGAGATAATATTCACTGAAATAAGAGAAATTGTCAATGGATAAAGAAATATACCAATATTTAAAATCAGGAAGGGCATGCATATGCTGCCCGAGCCCTTGTGTTGATGTGCCCACGTGGCTGAGTACATGTGGTGCCTGAGTATATGTGTTGCCTGCATCTCCCCTCTTGAGATGTGAACTTTCATGCTTTCATGGCTAATGCTGGGATGTGTGTAGGGGCTCTCTCCGCCCTTGGAGAAGCCCGGGTTCTCTCTTCAGCACATTACTCTCCACTCTTGCCCACTTTTCTCTTCCTTCTTTTCTTTAAAACCTCCAAATAAAATCTGTTTTACTTCACTTCTTGTCTACTCCTGAAATTCTTTTCTGGGAAGCAAGAAAAGAACCCAGTAATCCTGATGCCTGCGTGGCAGAGGCAGATGGGGAGAAAGTGACCGTCTTTCAACCCGCTTCACATAATTTATTTGTGGGGCCCACCAACATCAGTTGGAGGAAGAGAGTTCTTTGATATGCTGGAGTATCCCCAAAACCAAACTTAAAACATTAAACGCCTGTAGAACTTAATTGCACACACTAATTATCTGCAAGGCCTTATTCCCATTATCAGACATGAGCACTCTTTATTTTCCTCTCTCCATGTATAGTAAAAGATATCCAGCATAATAAAAAATTATGTTTACAAATAACCAAGGAAGAAACCTGAATGCATTAGGACGAATCTACAGAGTATATGTAGAAATGATCAGATGTTAGAACAATTATTTAAAAAAAAATAAACAGTACACTGAAATTTTAAAGAAATTAGTGAAATACCAGAAATTAGGTGGACATGCTAAAATAAAAAATACGGTATCACAGATGAGAATTCATTATAGGCTTAATAACGCTGAAGAAAAATATCAGTAGGTTTTATTTTGATAGTTCAATTTTGCCACTCAAATTTTTTTTTTGTTTTTGTTTTTTTGTTTTTTGGGTCACACCTGGCAATGCACAGGGGTTACTCCTGGCTCTGCACTCAGGAATCTCCCCTGGCAGTGCTCAGAGGACCATATGGGATGCTGGGAATCGAACCCGGGTCGGCCGCGTGCAAGGCAAACGCCCTACCCCCTGTGCTATCACTCCAGCCCCTAGCCACTCAAATTTAAAGAACAAAGAATAAAAAGAGGAGCGCTATAGGTAGAAGGAAATATTCACAAGCTTTAACACAGTATTAAAATGTCTAACATTGTGTAATTTAAGTAACAGAAAAAAAGGAGAAAATGCATAGGTGTCTCTGAAGAAACTATATATCAGCATATTCCAAAATTGGTATCAAATCAAAGATGATGAAAGACAAATAACTGAAACACTAGAACTACAAAATAGAAGCAAAAGTACATCATGGTTAAGATTAAAGATGGAGGAAAAGACACTATTAACCACATTGATTTACACAATGATAAGGAGGGTTAAAAATATTTCAGACAAAACAATATGGGCCAGAGAGATAATATAGTGGGCAGGGCACTTGCCTTGCACGTGGTCAACCCAGGGTTCAATCCAAAGCATCCCATATGGTCCCCAACCCTGCCAGGAGTGATCCCTGAGTGCAGAGACAGGAGCAAGCCCTGAGCACCCAGAGTAAGCCCTGACAGACGACTTTGTTCCTCCAACAAACAAACATGAATCTGAGAATGTATTTCTTACAAAGTTAAGTCTAAGAATGCGACAAAAAATTTTAGTTAGCAGGAAAATACCAGCAAAGAATAATTTAAGCCAAAACAATGAACTGAAGATCTTCAGATGTGATCAAGTGCAATGTTGAAAGTGTCATACTTAAGATCAGTTCGAGTTCAGCCTTAGAAATGTGTTAGCAATCTGATAACCATGAGTCACTTGTAATACTTTTATAAAGTCCAAAATATTCTCTGCGCTTTTGTAAGTATTTATACTATAGTATTAAGTAAATACACAAAATATACCTGGTCTACGGTTTTTAGATTATATTGCAGGGATGATAGCGATGGTGGAGTATATTAATAAATTCGAGCGGTTACCAGTAACGTCTCTCATTGACTTATTGTTACTGTTTTGGCATATCCAATAAAGCACGGGTAGCTTGCCAGGCTCTGCTGCGTGGGCTCGATACTCTCGGTAGCTTGCCGGGCTCTCTGAGAGGGGTGAAGGAATCGAACTCAGAGTTGGCTGCGTGAAAAGCGAACGCCCAACCGCTATGCTATTGCTCCAGCCCATTAATAAATTAAACCAGTCAATATATAACACAATATGAAGACAATAAATGTTTTAGAGTGATCTGTAGTCCCTCATTGCTATACCTTAAAGCATCTTTGTGTACAAGGAAGAGGTTTCACTCTTAAATGCATTTGTCAGCTCAGCTGCCTACAATGAGAGAGGTTTGTACACTGATTTGAATGAGCAATTTTGTGACTAGTTGATGGACAGCATATTAGAAGAACATGTAGGAAGGGAGTGAGAGGAAGTATCTTTAGCTTGCTTGAGGAAATATTAAGTGGTTTTTTGGGTCACACCCAGTGAGTCTCAGGGATTGCTCCTGGCTCTGCACTCAGCTAATAGTCCTGGTGGTGCTCAAGGGACCTGGGAATCAAACCTGGGTTGACCTCGTGCAAGGCAAATTCCCTACCTGTTGTGCTATAGCTGAAGCCCCTACAGTATGATTTTTAAAGCTTTTTTTCTTTTGAATGGTCTATCCCTTACTAAGACTCCAGACTCTGCATTTCAAAGGGATGTCACTGTCACTGTCATCCTGTTGTTCATTGATTTGCTCGAGCGGGCACCAGTAATGTCTCCATTGTGAGACTTGTTTGCAGTATGATTTTTAAAGTTTAGTTTATGTTTCATAAATTTGTGCAACATTTAAATCTCTATGGGACTGAGCATTTGGTTTTGAAGTTCAAAGGAGAAGTTTACACTAAGGCTACAAATTGGGTTCATCTCAGGGGTCAGGCAGTGATACACAGTAGGGTTGGAAGTGATTGTCAGAAGGTGTAAGATTTTTCCTTTGTTACCATTTTTAGGTGTATATATGTATTGGTTGATCTGATAAAATTATTCAATGGTGAACGAAGTTTGTGCAACATTTAAAGAGCAGAGTATTTTGAGAGATAAATGATAATATATAGAGCTTCATGCTATCACATAAATGATTAAGTACCTGTACTTGCCCTCTCACTTAGACCATTCTCACTAACAGCTTCTATTTGCTCTCACTGCTGATGAGAAGGTGAGAAGTTCCACGTGGTGGTTTCCCTCACTTGCAGCCTCAGAATATGAATTTTGACTAGAAGTTAGCCCATAACTCTTTAGACCACAGGTTTCTGATGCTTAGAAAAGATGCAATTCACAGAACTTTTGTATGGAACTGGAGGGTGTCATGTTAAGTGAAGTAAGTCAGTGGGAGAAGGAACATCCTTGACTGAGGAATGGAGAGAAACAAAACAAGGGTATAGACAAGATGGGCCAATGACAAACCTTTGGCCTTAGATTTCAAAAGTGCTTGCCAAGCACTGTGAGGGTGAGTGTGTGTGTGTGTGTGTGTGTGTGTGTGTGTGTGTGTGTGATGAACAGAATAAAGGTCACATAAAGTCAGCAGTGGATAACCATAGGCCCTTTGATGGCGGTAATCGTGTACATCAATACTACTAACATTATTTAACCATTTACCTAAACAACAGTCCCCCCCAAAACAAAGTCTTGAGGCATTCAGGCGTAGTAGCCCAAACCAGCCTTCCCCAAAGAAAACAAACATGCCGTACATTTTGCACGTTTCCCCACAGATATACTCAAAACAGCTGGGGGTGGAGAAAGAAATACAGGCAGCAGTGGAAAGTTTCTGCACGCAAATGTTGCACATCACACAGTCATTGGCTCTTTCATCTGACACTGTCTCTAAGGGACAGGCATCACACTGCGTTCCTCCGGGTCTCAGAGCGGAGGTACAAGTGCCAGAGCAGCGTGCCAACGGTATTCCTGATAAGACTGTGCTCCAGCTGTGAACCCCCAACACGTCCAGGTAGGTGTCCCTCCCAAGCCTGTGCAGTCACACAGGTGGGCAAACAGTTATCCCTGTAGAATTTACTTTTGGAAGAAAGAGAGATTGATCGAGTTAGGTTCGTTGCAGGAAAAACATGGACCTTGGCATTAATCAATGTCAACTATATTCTACAGCTGAAGGCAGAAATGGATCAGAATATGAGTGAGGCAAATGTTAGCATGCAAAATATAACTTTTGAAATCTTCTGATGCCTCAGAATATTTCATTATTCTAATCAACATCATCTCCAATCCTTTATTTGCAATGGTATTGCTACAACGTATAATACAATTATACAATAAGATACAATGCTATCTTCTGGTTACCAATGATTATCCAAACTTAATTTCCATTCAAGAAAAATGTAAAGTTATTAATAATATCATTATTTTCTGTGAAAATACAAGTTTACATTTAGATAATAATAATAAAAATAATAATAATAATAATTATTATTTTTGCTTTTCCGGTCACACCTGGCAATGCACAGGGGTCACTCTTGGCTTTGCACTCAGGAATTACCCCTGGCCGTGCTCAGGGGACCATAGGGGATGCTGGGAATTGAACACGGGTCGGTCAGTGCAAGGCAAACACCCTACCCGCTGTGCTATCGCTCCAGTCCCTGAATTTTTATTATTTTCAATGAGAAGTAAAATCCAAAGAAATTAGCGGGAAAAAAAATAACATTGAAGCAAGATTTAACTTATAATCTGGCAATGTGGTAAAGAGAATACTTATTAAAGAAACAAATTGGAGTTTGTAAAATACATTTTAACCATTTTATGATTGTTGACCTTAAATGTTACCAAGATGCAAACATAACTAAATAGTGTAATATTAAGATATTTTAATAACTAAAGGTTCAAATATATTTAGGAAAATGCTTACCCAATCTTTTTTACAGTTATCAAAAATAGTTTCCTGAAAAAATATTTCATCAGTCACTATTAATTATATTTCTAAGGGAAAGAGAACATTATGTATTTTTTGTGGAATTGCTTCTCTCTGCCTTATTTAGATGAAGAATAATATTTTTCATAAGCATAAATCAATAAATATATATTTGAATTAAGAATATATGTTTCACATATCATATTTTTCTTTAAATATCTATTTTGATATATATTGAAAAGCACTAAATAAAAGCTATTCCCACAATTTTTGGACAGCATCATGTCTATCACTTATTTAAATCTATTACTTCGAGATGAAAGTTTTTATTTATAATGGTATCATTATGATTTACTTAGTATTACATAAATATCTTGTGTTTTTGCATGCAAACCAGAAATGAGTGAGGAGGGAGTGTTATACGTGGACTTGAAATTGCCCAAATCAAAGAAACCAAAGGACAAAAGGAGCCCAGCTCACAGAAAGAAAGGTCACGGTACTTTATTCCCTTATTTCTGCAACTATCCTAAAATTAAGTAAAAAAATAAAATTATGATAATTTTCTTCATACATGTGATTTTAAATTTGTCTTGTTTGGTTCCACATACTAAGGTCTTGAATGAATCTTGTCATCTTAGGAGCCAGTTACTTTAATGGGTCTACTAACAAATTGGAGTAGCAAGAAATTCGGCAACAGTGAAAGGTTTCTGAATTTGCAATGATCAAAAGTTTGACTACTTCAAAATCCAAATGTAATGAACTAAAATTGTTTCTGGCAGCACTTGCCCATGTTACATTGAAGGTGAAAAGGGGTTGCAACTGGAGAAGTTTAAGAAGGCCTTCTCTAGAGCAAATTCCCACTCTTTTAATTCTAAGGAACTGCTTTGCCACTACTTACTTTTATTTTTGCTTTTGTACAGGATTTCCATGGCATATTGTCACAGTGAGTTTGGGAATTTTGTGCTTCTTACTTCTATTGACAACTTCAGCATTAGCATATATGTGTGAGTACCAGAGAGGGGTACACCTCTGTTAGAATACTGTTAGGATAAAAAATATTTTATTACTACTGAACCTAAAGCTAAAACTTCGCAAAATACAAATTTTTATAGAAATGTTGATAATTTTGATTGTGATTACAATATTATTACTTTGCTATCACTCAGTTTTTTCGCATACACTGAAAACCAGAATTAGACCTGTTTAAGAGGCAAAATCTTTGCTTTTATGCACAGTAAAAATTATGCATTGGACTTTAATGTTGAGAGAATTACAGGCTCTGATAAAATAAACATTGCTAAAAATAGATTTAGCTAATATGTACCTATGTTAATGGATTTTATGTAAAATTTCAGGATTTTAGATTTGTTCTGAGCATGAAGGAAACTATTGGATGATTTTCATGCCATGCACAGTGAGGGAGTTTGGAAAGATCATTTTGAGAAGACTAGAAAAAAAGCGAGGGTTATTTCAGAGAGTATTTAGGGAATCATGGTGAGTGACAATGGTTGGAATAGGGCAATGATAGAAATAATGAAGGCAAAGAAACATTTGAAAAAAATACCCACAGAAATTCTAGAGTTATTACTTTATACATATGGTTTAATGGGTGGAGAAGAAATTACTTTCATATTTGTAACAGGCTTGCACACCTTGGTGACCGTATTTCTTTTAAAAGTTACTAAAAACACACAAAAACTATACTATGCTTTCTGTTTGTGTATGTTGTTTGGAGCTTCCCATACTTAAAAACCACACACAGACACACACACATGCACACACATACAGGCACACATGCACACACAGGAGACTTGGGGACCACTCTTTGGCATTTTTAAGATGAGGGAAAGAGAAGGATTTATACTTGTCAGTGTCACCAGCATGACCCTGGCAGGTGCAAGGTCCGCAAGGACTGTATCCTCTGCTCAAGAGACCATGTATTGCTGAGGAATTAAACCCAGACTGGATGTGTGTCAGAAATTGCAGTACTATCTTCCTCATGAGGTTTCTTTTGGTGAAAATGTTGAGGACATGGGAGGAAGAGAACACAGCAGGTGACTGTAGTTATTAATACTGCATTAGATGACAAAAATGCAGATCAGGGGTGAGAATTTTGGACTTGAAAGTGAGAGCCGTGAGAGGCAAAGACTGTTTTGAGATGGATGGACGAATACCTGAGAAGAGCAAGAGTGAATGATGGTGAATATTCTATGTGAAATAACAGGTAAGACCATCTTGTATATGAAGAGTCAAGTGTAGTAGATAATTTAGGAGAGATTAAATATTTGAAACCGTTGTTGAACTCAGAAATGAATAGGTGTGGATCAATAGAACACTGTGTGATTGAGGGGCACGGTGGTGGTAGAAATAAATAAATTGAGTGGCTTCTATTAGTTTTCAGGAGCTTGGTTTGATGTCATGGTGAGTTATAGAATGTTAGACAGTTGCGTATTTTTAGATATATTAAACAATGTTGAGGAGTTTTGGAATTCTGCCAGAATTGATCCTCTGTTATATACATATGGACAAATAGAAAAAGGAAGACGGGGTTGATTTATTGCATAAAATGATAGTCTGTAGGAAAGACAGGCGTTGATGCATCTTTAATTCAGATTCACAATATGATTATCAGTGGGCCAGAGGAAGTGTACAGGGTTTAAGACATTTGACTTGCATGTGGCTGAACCTGATTGGATCCCTGATACCACATAGTGTCTTATGAGGCCCACTAAAGATAATTTCTGAATTCAGTCTAGTAACCGCCTGTATCCCCTCAAAAAAATGGAAGAAAGGAAGTACAAAAGAAAGACAGAAAGAAAGAAAGAAGGATGTGAATATATAAGAATGGTTTGTTGAATTGGAGAAATATTTTT
Source organism: Sorex araneus (assembly GCF_027595985.1). NCBI lineage: Eukaryota > Metazoa > Chordata > Mammalia > Eulipotyphla > Soricidae > Sorex > Sorex araneus. Next base: position 51,735,827 of record NC_073311.1, read on the forward strand.
CTTTTTTTATTGTATTAAGGTCATGAAGAGTTGGAGATATTCATGTTAGATTTTTACAGGTAGATACTGAACTTAAAAGAAAAACTTTGGTACTGGAAAAATTGGAGAATACATTCTCCACAAAAACTAAGTAGGCTTTAAGAATATTACACTTTGGATCAGTATGGAAAGTATCATGCTAAGTGAAATGAGTCAGAAAGAGAGAGACAGACATAGAAAGATTGCACTCATCTGTGGAGCATAGAATAATAGACTATAAGACTAACACCCAAGATTAGTAGAAATAAGTACCAGGAGGTTGTCCCCATGGCTTGGAGGCTGGTCTCTCATTCTGGGAACTCAGAGAAGGGAACACCAAGTAAAATGTGGTCGGAGGTCATGTTGGGGAAGGATGATACGTGCCGAATATAGACTAGAGACTGAACACAATAGCCACTCAACACCTTTATTGCAAACCACAACACCTAATCAGAGAGAGAGATCAAAAGGGAATACCCTGCCATAGTGGCAGTGTGGGGTGGGGGGAGACGGGACTGGGGAGGGCGGGAGAAATGCTGGGTTTACTGGTGGTAGGGAATGGGCACTGGTGAAGGGATGGGTTCTTGAACTTTGTATGGGGGAAACATGAGCACAAAAATGTATAAAACTGTAACTGTACCCCCACGTTGATTCACTAACTAAAAATAAATAATTAAAAAAAAGAATATTACACTTATACATTTCAGGTTTTCACATTTTTCTATTGAGAGTTTAGAAGTTTAGGCATTTTTTTTCTCAGAAAATTTTAACTTCCTTTTTCTTACATTATAAGCAGCACTCTGCAATCTTTCCTTAACTTTAACGGAATCCTTCCTAACTTATACTAAATACTGAGTCAAATTATTTTTTCAATTTCTGAAGACAAAATATACTGAATACCATTTCCTAAACAGTGAAATCTTTATCTGTGGAGCAGATACCGTAGAAATGAGTTATTACCTTTTCTTATAGTTTATACTTTTAGCTCTTTGCATGCTGATTTGCATGCTTAAATGAGAAAAAATATATAACAATTTTATTTTCAGTTTAATTCTGTTCGTTCGTTTCATTTTGGAATTACCATATTTCAGTGCCTATTTCTTTCCATCTTGTCATTTTTCTCATATTTCAAAACTTCCCCCATCACCCACTCCAGGCCCTGTATTTTGATTTAGTCAACAACATTTGCGGTAATTTAGAACTTGAATAATTGAGAGACTAAAGTGATAATATTGATCATTCATAATCATAATTTTATACTATGCATTGAAGTTTTTCAGAGGCCTTGTAACTGTGGAATTGTGACTGGCTCAGAAGAAAATAGTAATCTGTCAGCAGAAGCTGAAACTCCTGCAGGTGTGTACTAAACACTTAAACTGATAGTTTCCCAATTTATTTTTCAGGCAAATTTCCCTCTAGGTTCCACTTTATTATTTTACCTAAAACTACATTGAAATGTGGCATGAGCTTTAATTTAGCTAATATTTTTGCATTAGCTATATTTTCTTTATTATAATTAAGTGGATGACTTTTACAACCTTGTAAAATTGCCATATTGTTGTGATCATTTTAATATTTTATGATAGATATTTTGAGTATAATATTTTACTTATAGTATTTAAAAAGCATCGTGGTATTTTAAGTGTAGATGCTTCAGAATTTTGTTCATTCCTTTATAGTCACTTAAATTAATTTCTCCATGTGAGAAATATGTTGCATGTCGTTCAAGAGTCTGGACTCGAGAACTCAAGTTTTCTCAGTGCAGATTTAACAACGGTCTCAGGACTGTCAGAAACGTCTTAGATCAGCTGTATTTTTGTCTTCAGAACTTTTCAGAAGGGACTTAGAGACAGTATGGCAGGTAGAGCATTTCCTGTACCATAACTGACCCAGATCACTCTGCAGACTTGCTTGTGGTCCCCCAGTCATAATGACCCCTGAGCACAGAACCAGGGATAAGCCAGCTTTGAGCACCATTCCCAACATGTACTCTTCAGTTTCAGAGACTGACTTATTCCCTGGACTTTCAGCTGAAAATACGCAATAAAATACATTTAATAATACAAATGACAGGTTCACTAATAATTGGAAGTTTGAGGATTTATATGACTTTTATTTTCAAGATAAACAGTGTCCATCTGACATGTGTCATCAAGAAGGGTTTTGCTGTGTCAAAACCTGTTACTACATTTCAAATGAAGAGAAAACTTGGGGTGAGAGTAAGAAGTCTTGCGAAGACCTTGGAGCCAGTCTCATTAGCATTGATGACAACGAAGAGCAGGTTTGTTATTTGTTAACATTGAATAAACGTTTCTAAGAAGTTTGAATGTATGAGTTAGAATAAGCATTTACGTTTTCCTCCTGTATTATTTGACAGACTTGGTTTGAAACACTTGGACACACCGATACAAAATTACCAGGATAAGAGTAAATATGGTTTAACAGAAACGTACGGGAACAGTTGCTTAGATAGAAATAGCTTTTCCCTGGATTCTATAACTACTTTCAATGTTTTTATATATGTGATGTTTCTTGCTTCTTCACAGCTTAGTATAGACTGCTCAGTGTTTAGTTTCTCTGCTAACGTTGTTCTTCCACCATTTGTATTTGGGTGGTATTATACTTTCAAAGGAAGATGAATCTGCATATGGATCTGGGGAAATTTGATAAAATACAAAGAAAATAAGTGTTATTGGGCTGATTCTTGAAATTTGAAGCATGTTCTGCTCATAATACACAATGACAGTGAAAACTTTTCTAGAATGGAGAATCTAAATCATATTTGCCTTCACATAAGGTTTGGATAAGTCAATATAAAATAAATATATGGTCTATATAGAGTCAATTTTATCCTGTGGAAATCCTTCCAATGATTCAATATCGGCACTGACTTCCATTTTTATTTTAATTTAATTTTATTTTTTTTACCAGAACACTTAAAAATAATTAAATCTATAATCTTAGTGAGATATTTTAACACAATATTTAGTGTTAAATCGCTCAAGAAAACATAGAAAATAGCAGTAAACTGAAAAAAGATTTAAATGACACATTAAATAACAGTGATCAGAATCTTTGCTATATCTAACAATTAAAGAATACACTTGAACTTGTCTTTGAATGACCACATAGTTGGCTACAAAGTAAGAGGCTTCCATTTTTAATATTTAGTCCTAGAATGTTGTTTATCTTAGTGTCTTATGAAGGACAAGTCAAAAACTTTAAACTTCTTCTTTATAAAATTCATATTATTAAAAATAATAATATAATGAGTAATTTTCACTATAAAAACATGAATGAACAAAATGATAGATTATGGATTCTAAAACAAAATGTATCATTTTAGTAACCTCGGTCAATTTAAATTTCAACAGTAAATAATTTTATATGATTAAGATAGTGTGAACGTTTATGCTTGGGCCATACAAAGACCCTGCACCATCTTCACCACCACCTGAGTGTCAAACCCTCTATCTCTGTCCCTTCTAGTTCCTGCTTCTCTCCAGCACTTCCGCTCAACTCCCACTGGGTAACACCAGTTCTGTTGCAGGAGCTAAGGAGTTGTTTTTAATTAGAAACTAACTATTCCCTTGTTTTGTATCTTTATGTACAATCCATGAGGAACTTTGTTTTTTAAGTTTTAGATTATGGCAGGTTTGACATTTGTCTTCTTATATAGTTGAATATATTATATACTTATATACTATCTTATGTACTTGAATATATTTTGTGACAAGAAAGTTCTAAATTAAATGCAATCATATTTTGATATCTTTTCTATTCTTTGGAGCTATTTTAAAGTTCATTGTGACTCTGTTTTGATATCTTTCTTCCAGTCACAAAGATTTATATGATTCATTCATTAGGGACTTTCCACTTACATTTATCTCTACTCAGCTAAGAAAATGGTACTGCCCTATTTATTGGCGAGTTTGGAGGTAAACATAAATAAAAATTCATGAGAATTCTCTGTAGTAAAATACAATGTTGATTTTATGAATGACATAAGGAATTTTATTTTTCTCATAGAATTTTATTCAATCAAAAGTAAAGTCTGATTATTGGATTGGATTACATAAAAAAGCTACTGGTCAATCCTGGATGTGGATGAATAACGAAGCTTTTTCTCAGCACCTAAACTTGGCGTAAGAAGTTTACATTTGTCAGTCTTTTCTTTCACTTTTATTCTTAATAACTTAGATAAAGTTTCTCTATAAGATCAGTAAAAATTCCTGAAGTCTTTGAAGTCTTAAGTGTCAGTTTCAAAGAAGTGTAAGTCATATGGATAATCAAATCTGACGAGCATTATTTCCTCTCATGCCCTTTAATGGAGGATATTTCAAACACAGCGACAATCTTGTTTTACTTTGAGAATATTCTTGTATATTCTAAGATGTTAGCTCTGTTAGCAGACGTGGTTAGAGTAAATAGGGAAAGCACAGGAGAAAGCAAACATTCTGTAATTAAACTTGTACCTATTACTTGGAGTCATAATAAGTTAGAAGTCCATTTCTGAATAAATCATTTATCTATTTTAGTGAAGAAAAATAAATATTTAAATTAACACTGAAGGGAATTTACTTAAAATATGTGAGGGGAACAATAGATTCAAATATGTTGTAAAAATAGAATACAGACTTCTCCAGAATGGAAAAAATGCTTAAATAAATCATTTTTTATCCTTGAGTCTTTGACATGGCAATTAATATCTTCCTATATTGTTCTGTATATGTCCAGAAAGTCCCTGTTCTCACATAACTTAGTCTATAGAGATTTGCTTGTTCATATTCATGATGTTACTTTAGAAATGAAGAAAAATTCCAAATGAACCAAAGAAATGGTGAAGTTAATATGTGACCAAACAATCATTTGACATGTCGATTATTAATGTCCACAATGTTTCATGCTCTATATTAAGCAGGAGACTTTAGCAATGAATAAAAATGAAACATGCCCTGCTCCTATAAATCTTATTTGTAATGTAGGCAGAAGTGATGGTGGAGTATGAATCACAGAGCACCTTTTGTGTACGCTGGTCAGAGGAAGTCAGTCTTTCAAATGGAGTGATTAGGTCAATCTGTTCAGGTCACCGATTTTTGTACATGAATTGAATGAGTAAGTTATGTGCTATTCTGTGGACAGTATACTAACAGTTTCAAAAGCAGTTGGAAAGAAAAAGGCATGTACACTCAGGGAAAAATTTAAAGTAAGTTCGATTGTGTACATCTGGAGGAAAAATTCATAATACTGTCATTTGGTTATTGTCACTTAACCATATAATTGAAACTCCCTATTGTTTATATTGACATTACTCAATATCTCAAGTATTTTTATCTTTTGGTGTGCAAGATGATTGGCCTTTTAAAAAGAGATTTATACTTGTTTAAAATTTATTTGTATATTAATTGCCTTGTATTGTAGGAAACTGTAACTATTTTCTGTAGTGTATAATGTGTCATACAAAAAGAGGTTTACATGAAGCCATTACCAAAGGCTTCAGGTATCACATAGGAATGTACATATTTAAGCCATAAAGGTGTTCTTTTCTCTTTCACTTCCTCTTTCCCCATCTCTAATTCATTGGTTGGAAATATTTCTTTTAGATTTAGATAGAATTATGCTTAAAATTCTTGCAGTGCTATATATATAAATATATGTAGTTTTATAATTAAAAATTAGTAAATTTTTATATATTTATATTTGTGATAATTTTGCATGAGGTATGACCTTTCCAATTATATATTTATCTGACTATATATTTTCTTGGTGCAGGATTTTTCAACAAGGACAACTTGAAAGTGGTGAACAATGTGGATTCATCCAGCCATCATATATGTCTAATACATATTGTAATAGACAGATTAATTACATTTGTAAAACGAAGTTTTACCATGAAAATAAAACAAATTGCTGAAATAAAAGTTAATAATTTGTTATTTAATACCTGTTGTAAAATAGAGAATTGACTTAAATTTTCATCTATTCATGATTTATAAAGATTTTTGTTTGTTTTTTGTGAGGGCCGCACCCTGCAATGCTCAGGGCTTACTCCTGATTCTGGATTCTGGATCACTCCTGGAGGGGCTTGGAAAAACATATGTGGCACCAGGGATCAAATATATTCAATATATTATCACTCTGGCACCTTTCTCACTTTGCATAAACAGCTGTAACTTGTACAAACTATGATTCAACCAGTTTTATTTCAAAAGCTATTTCTATATATCCAGATGTTGCAGTCATAGAAAATTGCTATAATGAATTGCCCTAATATAGGATAATTTTCCAATGGGACATGTATTAGGTCAATCTTTGTCAAAATATATAAACTAGAATATGTATTTAATAGTGGCCCTATTAAATAGGACCCTACTTTGAGATTGTATGTTCTTATCTCTAACAGAACATTCAAGAATTTCTGCTTTTCGTATAATCCTACTTTTTATGTTGTTTGCTAATTAGATTTTTTGCTTCATCAAACAATATAGCACTCTCAATGGACAGAATTAGAAAATGTATGTACAAATACTAAGCCATTTATTCATGTATATTTATCTTTCTGTATATGTAAGTTTGTATCTATCTATGTACACTGAGAGGACCTGATATAAGGGACTCCATCTTTATTCTTCTCTTAGCTTGTCTGAAAGACGGAAACTCTTTTTTATTATTCCAAGGGTCAGAATGTAACCCATTGGCAAATGCAGCCTATAAAGAAACTGTTCAGATACAGGAAACACTACCTGACACACCCTCATGGCGATTGCTCCCCATAATCATAAGCCAATTTGTCCCTCATAGCCACAGGCCAATTTTCCTTGACTATAAGCTAGTTTAACCATTAACTACCTTATTTTGCTTCTATAACTTGCTTTGCTGATCACAGTTCCTGGAACCCCTCATCCATTAGACAATGTGTCCATTGTCTAACTAGGATGTAATTTTGTCTTTAAAAACTGCTCCCTGACTGTACTCATTGCCATGAGTTCTTTGGAGTTAGTTTGTTCTCAGTCCCAGGTTTCTGTAATAAAGACTCCTAAATTGGCCAAAAAAAAAAAAAAAAAGAATTTCTGCTTTTCTCTATCTTTTTCACCATTGTGCTTTCAATCTGATTTTGGCGATAAAATCTTCACAATAAAAGATGTATCTTGGAACATTTAAGTCTACAGTCCCCTATTATTTGTTAGACTGAACTTCATTGTGTTATTTATTTTATTCATAGTGTATTTCCATGACTTAATGGATGAGTAAAGTCATAATTTAGATGCAAATGAGCAATTTCTATAAAATTCCACTAATTTATGAATTTCAACAGGAGGAAAAGCTAATTCTTGTGAAATTTGATACAAAACTAAAACTGTAGAGAGTACATTCTGAGAAGAAGAATGAAATGGTTAAATTCAGAGTTAGCATGTTGACAATATATTCTGAATGTCCAAATGATTTTTCTAAGGTGTTGGTCATGTTTTTAAAAATTCTAAGTGCTATCTATTAAGGGTTTATGTTTGTTTTGTAGGGTTGTTATAGCAAAGTCCCATAACCTGTATTTCACAAAAATGGTGCCGCCAGCAGGTCAACCTGTTCCTGTGGGGCGAGTGCATCAGCAGCCTGATGGTGACTTCAGACTTCCAGATACCCCAAATTTGCTGCTGTGCCTTTGACCAGACCCCAACAACCTTTTTGTTTTTTTTGTAAACCAAATTTACCAAGAAATTTCACGGCCAAAGTTAGGTATGTGGGAGACACACCCACAAACCCTCTCTGGCTCAGCTATATAAGCTCACCTCTCGGAGAGCCTGGCAATCTACCAAGGATATCCTGCTCGTATGGCAGAGCCTGGTAAACTACCCGTGACGTATTCGATATGCCAAAAACAGTAGCAACAACGCACTCTTCATATTCCTGAAGCGAGCAGACGCCATTGGGCTACACTAGTATGCAACAGGAACAAATGGAGACCTTACTGGTGCTCGCTCAAGTAATTGATGAGGAATGGGATGACAGTGATACAGTGACAGTGATACATAGATTTAAAAGCTATAATTAAAAATTCAGGGCATGTCCTTCTCTCTGAGAAGGGAGCATAACATGACACTTGCCATGCCAGTGGACCCTGTGCCAGGCTGTTTCACTTGGGGTGTTCTGGAGGGGGCTGGATTAGAGCCCTCCCCACCCCCAAGGGACCCATCCCTGGAAGCCCAAAATCTCCAGAACTCAAACATCTTCACGCTTACCCACGAGTGAACCTATTCCTGGACCAAACAACCTTGACACTTCATGCCACACACCCTACCCATGCTCCAAGAGTACCACATCACATTTGATGGGGCTTAAAGTAGGAGGCAACCAATCTTGGAAGAAAATACTTGTTTTTACAAAAGTATATATATATATATATATATATATATATATATAGAGAGAGAGAGAGAGAGAGAGAGGGGGGGGGGAACACCAAGGAATATGCGACTGGAGATCCTGCGCGGGAAGGGAGATGCGTGCTGAAAGTAGACTAGAGACTGAACAGGATGACCACTCAATACCCTTATTTGGAACCACAACACCCAAAAGGAAAGAGAGATATCAAATTGGAATGCCCCGCTATAGAGGTGGGGTGGGGTGGGGGGGATGGGACTGGGTGTGGGTGTGAGGGATACTGGGTTCATGGGTGGTGGAGAATGGACAATGGTGGACGGATGGGCTCTTAAACAATGCATGAGGGAAAAACAAGCACGAAAATGTGTGAATCTGTAACTGTACCCTCACTGTGACTCACTAATTAAAAAATAAATAAATTTTTAAAAAAGTATATACACACACACATATATATATATGTATATATATATAAGCACACAAGACTTAATCTATAACAACATGTTAGTGATCTCTCATAGAAGAGCTTAATGTCCTCTGGGTTAAACACAACAATCTTTACACTCTTTCCTCTAAGGAAACTTTTTTGTAGCATTTTCAGTGGTTTTTCATAACAAACAACACAAAATATATTCTTTTGGTTTTGCCCTGGGGCAGGGGTTGGGGTTAGGGATGGAAACATTTGAAATATGGTGGTAGGAAGGTGTAATGGTCCTTGAATTGGTGTTTGAACATCAAATATAGCCAAATATTGTGAACTACTTTATAAAATAAAAAGATTTTAAAAAGCCAAAATACCGCAAAAAATTCAGGTATCATCAGTATCAAGCTTTGCGCATATTTGTTTAAGTCATTTCCTAAAGACTTTTTATGTGATCACATTTGGTAAGAACCTCTTTTCAAGTAAGGTCAGAATCCCAGACGGTGGAGGTTCAATGTAAATGACACTTCAATATAAATGTCTTTTGGGAATGCAATTTTAACCAATAACATGTATGTTAATTTTGTGAATATTAAGCTAGTAAATGGTTTGCTTAGATTTTTTAAATTGGTAATAATTATTATTGGTAACTTGTTAAGTGTTTGCAATTTATTCTTCAGATGCATGTATTTCTACCACAAGCATGTCAGCAGTATTGAATATGATTGCTCATTAACAAAGAATTGATTTTTTATGTATAGCAAGTAATTGTTATAAGCATGTCTTCAATGGGAATTTTGTTTTACTTGAACTTTTTTCTTTAAGCTTTTTTTGTAAGATCATTTTTAAAGGGGAATTCTTTTTAGACTCTCACCTCCAGGGTAAAATATCCTAACTTATAGTTTCATATATACCTATTTGTAATTTTTGAGATAATTATCTATTGTAGCATGGTTTATTTGGGGGAGCAAGCATTACTCAAGGGTACTGGGAGGTCACTTAAAGTGATTATTGGCCAAGTGGGATCAATGGCTAAATATTGAAGTCAAAGATGTTTTGCTGTTTGGTCCCTAAATTTTCAAGGACTACCCAGACCCTGCTCAGGTTCTTCAGATCTACCCCTAGAATTGCTTTGGAGGCTAAAGAGCGCCTGAGATCAAACTGGAGTTTCACACATGCATGTTATCCCTTGGCCTGGTTATCCGTTGGCCTGGTTCCATTATTTTATGTAATATCTAGGTCCTAGATATTACCTTTTTTAAAAACATATCAAATATTGGTGAGGAATTGAGCTTCAAAGATAAGTTTGAATGAGTTTAAATTTGAGCCCGGGTACAGTGGGCAGAGCGTTTGCCTTGCACGCGGCTGACCTGGGTTCAATCCCCAGCATCCCATATGGTCCCCCGAGTACCGCCAGGAGTAATTCCTGTGTGCATGAGCCAGGAGTAACCCCTGAGCATCGCTGGGTGTGACCCAAAAAGCAGAAAAAGAAAAATATATACATTCTAGCCCAGAGTGAACAACTATTTCTATAAAACAAACTCAAATTTCTAAGAACTGCCACAAATATATGAATGAGTTTATCAGTGTGACAAAAGTTAGAGAGCAAGTATGAATGACAAATTTATAAAACGGGACAAAATACTCCTATGAAAATATGTAACAGCACTATAGAAATCATGAAGAATGATAATGTAGGGGGCTGGAGCGATAGCACAGTTGGTAGGGCGTTTGCCTTGCACGCGGCCAACCTGGGTTCGATTCCCAGCATCCCATATGGTCCCCTGAGCACCGCCAGGAGTAATTCCTGAGTGCAAAGCCAGGAGTAACCCCTGTGCATCGCCAGGTGTGACCCAAAAAGCAAAAAAAAAAATGGTAAAGTGATTGTCAATCAGGCCAACACAAAAAGAACCGTCTAATTTTTCTTTTTCTATTTTTTTTTTTGAGCCACACCTGGCAATTCTTAGGGCTTACTCAAAGCAAGTGCCCTGGTCAAGTGCCCTCACTGCTGTATTATCTCTCAGTCCCCCTACCTAAATTGATTTTTATATGTGTGTGTGTGTGTCTGTGTGTGTGTGTGTGTGTGTGTGTGTGTAGGTTTTATGAAAACTTATTGAGAAAGATGTGAAGAGAGAGAAAGGGAGAAGTACATGTTTGAAAGAGAACACAGGCTGCTCCGGAGTGGAAATAGGCAAGTGAAGAAACATTGAGAAAAGCAAATAAGATGCGCATGGAAGCAATAACATGGGCTTTAAGAGAAAGCTGATTTTTAATAAAGAAACATAACTGCACATTTATCTAAATGGAAGAAGAATGGAATTTTCAATAAATGGTGCCGCTACAACTCAGCAGCACATATGGAAACTTCATACCTCAAACAAAAATAAAGTTAAATATAAGTGCTTATTTTCTATAAAATAAAATGTTAAAATTATTAACTGTTAGAAACAATTGTAGAAGAAAATCTTTGGGAAATAGAGCCATTAAATTAAAGAGATATTACATATGACATTCAAGAAGAGGTAAAAAATCATAAATTGGTTTTCTTCAAAATTAAAAACTCTCCTGGTAAGGGAAATTTTTCTGTTTTTTTAAAATTTGTTATTAAGCCTCTACGGTTCCACCGCCGAGATGTGATCCCGGGGGCCGCACGCGTGTGCGCCCCCTCTGCAGCTGCAAAAGCGTGAATCCAGACCCAGCAAAACCTCTTTCGGCATGGGCAACTCCTCGCAGAATGTCTCCAGCCTGAGAACTAAGCCTCGGCCCCATGCCCGCCCAGGAGGGGAAAGGTATTTCTCTCTCCCTTTCTCTCTCTCTCTCTCTCTTCTCTCTCTCTCTCTCTCTCTCTCTCTCTCTCTCTCTCTCTCTCTCTCTCTCTTGCCTCTTTCTCTCCGTGGATGAAGGGCGCGGTATCTGCCATATTAAGACGACCACAGATTGGGTTTTCAAGCCTGCAATGATCCAATATCTGGAAGAAATCTCCCTGGACTTAGTGTTAAAGTACAGAAATCCAAAACCGCACGGCCGCAGTAGCAGTAGCGGCCGCTCGACCTTATTTGTCTTCACAGTAGGTCTGAATCTAGTGGGGTACTCCTAGCAACAATAGTGAGGTTTGTGTTGAAATATTGAATGTAACCAAAGTAAATAGAGTGTAAAATGAAACTTATCAGTTACAAGGTAGGGGGTGGGGGGGGCGGGATGGGAGGTGTACTGTGTGGGTTTTTTTTTTTTTTTTTTGGTGGTGGTATATGGGCACTGGTGAATACATGGTTGTTTCAGCACTGTATAAGTGAGACCTAAGCCTGAAAGCATTGTAATCTTCCACACGGGGTGATTTAATAAAATAAAATTTTTATTTAAAAAAAAAGACTACGGTTTACAAAGTTGTTCCTAATAGAGTTGTGAGGCATACAGTATTTTAATCCCACTCCCACCACCCTGCCCTTTCCTTCCACCACTGTTCTCAGCTTCCCTCCCACCCCACAACCTGCCTTCTTGAAGGCAGAGAGCAAATTTATTTCATATTACATGCTCACGAAAATAAAATTATCAGAAAATAAATCAATAAAATCAATAAAAGTCAATTTATGATGATTGCTAAGTGACTTTAACCAATATAAACAATATGTCAATTCATTATTGAAAATGCATTAAATCCTTCAGCAAGCTAGTAGTAAACATATCATTCTTAATCTAGTAGAGGGCAACCATCCACACCATTAGTGAGTGCCACATTCAATGACACATGTAGGGAAATTTATTTTCTACTTTAGAGAAGCACTTTTAAGACTTTTTACTGAACTGTCTTCAAGGCTAAGCTTTTGCCGGTCATGAAGCTCTTGTATCATTCTTTAGAGTCTGAATGATGATAATCCAGCTCGAAAGAGTATTCTTGGTAAGATTGTCATATCATTGAAGTTTTTTTTCACATATCTACATATTCTTCTGGTTCAGAAAATTTTATTTGATAGATCTGCTGTACATCTATCAATGTACATATGAGCCTTCCTTTGTATGTAAGTTTCTTTTTTTTTTTAAAATCTGGTTGCTTTCAGTGTTCTGTCTCTATTTTTGGATTTTGTTATTTCAAGGACAGTGTATCTTGAAGTTGTCATAGTTGAGTTTGGGCCTTTTGGATTTTGGTGTCTGTAATCCTCAACACTGGGAAATTTTTATTGATGATTTATTTAACTACATTTTTCTTATCACATTTGCCTTCCTTTTCTTCAGAGACTCTGATGATTCTTGTGTTGTTCCTCTTGAACTCATCCATTGTTCTCTGTATGCTGTTCATTTTTCAGACTATTTTTCACCTTCTGTTATTTCCTTGAGATTTCCTCCATCTCTTGGAGCTTGGAGCTTTTGAACTTTTGCTCAGCTTTTTTTATTCCGCTCTTCAGAGCTTGTACTGACTTTTAAAATATATGTGTCTCATCTGCTATGTTCTTTATTTCATCATTTTTGATTGTGATATTTTTAGTCATTTTGACTCTTGCTCTTATATCGTGTTGTGCTTTGCTCACTACTTGTGCTATTATTTCATTGAATGCTTTGAGCAAACTCATTTGTCATGGTTCCATTAAGACATTGAGGATTTACTGGTGTTTATATCCTGGTAATATTGTTTTTTCTCATTGAGCATGATGGATTTCTATGTGTTTTCCCCATTGATGTTTTTGTTGTACTGGGGGCAGGGATTTTTGAGTTAGATTCTGAAAGTGGGTGAGGAATTAATTAAGTAGGGCTTTCTCTCTTTCTTCTCTGCCCATCTTCATCAAATGACTAAAGGAATAACCATGGGCAGTGCATAATGTTTTGAGTAGGTATGTCGCATGGCCTTATGTTTGAGAAGCTGCAGTGTGGTCCCATTTATAGGGCACAAATTGGGTGGAGGGAGGATGGTCTCATTTATAGGGAGGATGTGGGGACTTAACTGGTAGGATAAGGCTCTTCCTCCCTTTCCATATTTGGTCCAATGATGTCATCCAGAGCAATCCTCACCTGAAATGGTGAAGCAGCAAGCAGAGAAAACTTTTAAGAGGATAATGGTTCCTAGCATAGACTGTGTGACAAATTTGAAATTTGAATGGCATTTTTTCTTTGTTGCTATTTTATTCGAATCGGCCAACAAATACTGATGATTATACCCTCTAAATAAATTCAGCATCTTGACTACTTCTCACCTGCCCACCTGTTCACACATGGTACAAGTCCCCTCTTAGAGAAATGTGGTAACCTTCTACTTTTCCTGCTTCTACTTTCCCACCCTCTAACTTCCTCTGTTCTCAGAACCACAACCAATTACATATTTGTTGGAAAGAAAGAAGGAATTAGGAATGATTTAAATTTTTTGGAGCAATAGCACAGCAAATAGGGCATTTGCCTTGCACATGGCTGACCTGGGTTCAGTTTCTCCATCCCTTTCAGAGAGCCCGGCAAGCTACCAAGAGTATTTCGCCTGCACAACAGAGCCTGGCAAACACACTTCAAACTTCAAGAATCAGCCCAATTACACTTATTCTCTTTGTATTTTATCAAATTTCCCCAGATCCATATGCAGATTCATCTTCCTTTGAAAGTATAATACCACCCAAATACAAATGGTGGAAGAACGTTAGCAGAAAAAATAAACAGTGAGCAGTCTATACTAAGCTGTGAAGAAGCAAGAAACATCACATATATAAAAAATTGAAAGTTTTTATAGAATCCAGGGAAAAGCTATTTCTATCTAAGCAACTGTTCCTGTACGTTTCTGTTAAGCCATATTTACTCCTATCCTGGTAATTTTGCATTGGTGTATCCAAGTGTTTCAAACCAAGTCTCTCAAATAATACAGGAGGAAAACGTAAATGCTTATTCTAACTCATACATTCAAACTTCTTAGAAATATTTATTCAATGTCAACAAATAGCAAACCTGCTCTTCGTTGTCATCAATGCTAATGAGAGTGGCTCCAAGGTCTTTGCAAGACTTCTTACTCTCACCCCAAGTTTTGATGCAGCAAAACCCTTCTCGATGACACATGTCAGATGGACACTGTTTATCTTGAAAATAAAAGTCATATAAATCCTCAAACTTCCAATCATTTGTGAACCTGTCATTTGTATCATTTGTATTTTATTGTGTATTTTCAGCTGAAAGTCCAGGGAATAAGTCAGTCTCTGTATCTGAAGAGCGCATGTTGGGAATGGTGCTCAGAGCTGGCTTATCCCTGGCTCTGTGCTCAGGGGTCATTATGACTGGGGGATCACAAGCAAGTCTGCAGAGTGATCTGGGTCCGTTATGGCACAGGAAATGCTCTACCTGCCATACTGTCTCTAAGTCCCTTCTGAAAAGTTCTGAAGACAAAAATACAGCTGATCTAAGACGTTTCTGACAGTCCTGAGACCGTTGTTAAATCTGCACTGAGAAAACTTGAGTTCTCGAGTCCAGACTTTTGAACGACATGCAATGTATTTCTCACATGGAGAAATTCATTTAAGTGACTATAAAGGAATGAACAAAATTCCGAAGCATCTACACTTAAAACACTATGATGTTTTTTAAATACTGTAAGTAAAATATTATACTCAAAGTATCTATCATAAAATATTAAAATGATCACAACAATATGGCAATTTTACAAGGTTGTAAAAGTCAATTATAATTTTATATTTAATTATATAATAAACATATAATTAATTATATAATTAATTATAATAAATAAAATATAGCTAATGCAAAAATATTAGCTAAATTAAAGCTCATGCCACATTTCAATGTAGTTTTAGGTAAAATAATAAAGTGGAACCTAGAGGGAAAATTGCCTGAAAAATAAATTGGGAAACTATCAGTTTAAGTGTTTAGTACACACCTGCAGGAGTTTCAGCTTCTGCTGACAGATTACTATTTTCTTCTGAGCCAGTCACAATTCCACAGTTACAAGGCCTCTGAAAAACTTCAATGCATAGTATAAAGTTATGATTATGAATGATCAATATTATCACTTTATTCTTTCAATTATTCAAGTTCTAAATTACCGCAAATGTTGTTGACTAAATCAAAATACAGGGCCTGGATTGGGTGATGGGGGAAGTTTTTTTTTTTTTTTTATTAGTTTATTTTTAATTAGAGAGTCATCGTGAGGGTACAGTTACAGATCCATACATTTTTGTGCTCATGCTTCCCCCATACAAAGTTCAATAACCCATCCCTTCACCAGTGCCCATTCTCCACCACCCATAAACCCAACATCCCTCCCCCCCTCCCCAGACCCGTCTCCCCCCACCCCACCCTGCCACTATGGCAGGGAATTCCCTTTTGTTTTCTCTCTCTGATTAGGTGTTGTGGTTTGCAATAGAGGTGTTGAGTGGCCATTGTGTTCAGTCTCTAGTCTGTATTCCACCTGCCTCACCCTTCCTAATGGGGGAAGTTTTGAAATATGAGAAAAGTGACAAGATGGAAAGAAATAGGCACTGAAATATGGTAACTCCAAAATGAAACGAACGAACAGAACTAAACTGAAAATAAAATTGTTATATATTTTTTCTTATTGAAGCATGGAAATCAGCATGCAGAGAGCTAAAATTATAAACTATAAGAAAAGGTAATAACTCATTTCTACGGTATCTGCTCCACAGATAAAGATTTCACTGTTTAGGAAATGATATTCAGTATATTTTTTCTTCAGAAATTAAAAAAATAATTTGACTCAGTGTTTAGTATAAGTTAGGAAGGATTCAGTTAAAGATAAGGAAAGATTGCAGAGTATTGCTTATAATATGAGAAAAAGGAAGTTAAAATTTTCTTTGAAAAAAATGCCTAAACTTCTAAACTCTCAATAGAAAATGTGAAAACCTGAAATGTATAAGTGTATAATATTCTTAAAACCTACTTCGTTTTTGTGGAGAATGTATTCTCCAATTTTTCCAGTACCAAAGTTTTTCTTTTAAATTCAGTATCTACTTGTAAGAATCTAACATGAATATCTCCAACTCTTCATGACCTTAATACAATAAAAAAAAGAAAAATATTTCTCCAATTCAACAAACCATTCTTATATTCACATCCTTCTTCCTTTCCTTCTTTCTTACATTCTGTCTTTCTTTCGTACTTCCTTTCTTCCGTTTCTTTGAGGGGATACAGGCGGTTACTAGACTGAATTCAGAAATTATCTTTAGTGGGCCTCATAAGACACTATGTGGTATCAGGGATCCAATCAGGTTCAGCCACATGCAAGTCAAATGTCTTAATCCCTTTATGCTTCCTCTGGCCCACTGATAATCACATTGTGAATCTGAATTAAAGATGCATCAACGCCTGTCTTTCCTACAGACTATCATTTTATGCAATAAATCAACCCCGTCTTCCTTTTTCTGTTTGTCCATATGTATATAACAGAGGATCAATTCTGGCAGAATCTCCAAAACTCCTCAACATTGTTTAATATATCTAAAAATACGCAACTGTCTAACATTCTATAACTCACCATGACATCAAACCAAGCTCCTGAAAACTAATAGAAGCCACTCAATTTATTTATTTCTACCACCACCGTGCCCCTCAATCACACAGTGTTCTATTGATCCACACCTATTCATTTCTGAGTTCAACAACGATTTCAAATATTTAATCTCTCCTAAATTATCTACTACACTTGACTCTTCATATACAAGATGGTCTTACCTGTTATTTCACATAGAATATTCACCATCATTCACTCTTGCTCTCCTCAGGTATTCGTCCCTCCATCTCAAAACAGTCTTTGCCTCTCACGGCTCTCACTTTCAAGTCCAAAATTCTCACCCCTGATCTGGAATTTTGTCATCTAATGCAGTATTAATAACTATAGTCACCTGCTGTGTTCTCTTCCTCCCATGTCCTCAACATTTTCACTAAAGGAAACCTCAGTGAGGAAGATAGTACTGCAATTTCTGACACACATCCAGTCTGGGTTTAATTCCTCAGCAATACATGGTCTCTTGAGCAGAGGATACAGTCCTTGCGGACCTTGCACCTGCCAGGGTCATGCTGGTGACACTGACAAGTATAAATCCTTCTCTTTCCCTCATCTTAAAAAAGCCAAAGAGTGGTCCCCAAGTCTCCTGTGTGTGCATGTGTGCCTGTATGTGTGTGCATGTGTGTGTGTCTGTGTGTGGTTTTTAAGTATGGGAAGTTCCAAACAACATACACAAACAGAAAGCATAGTATACTTTTTGTGTGTTTTTAGTAACTTTTAAAAGAAATACGGTCACCAAGGTGTGCAAGCCTATTACAAATATGAAAGTAATTTTCTTCTCCACCCATTAAACCATATGTATAAAGTTATAACTCTAGAATTTCTGTGGTTTTTTTTTCAAATGTTTCTTTGCCTTCATTATTTCTATCATTGCCCTATTCCAACCATTGTCACTCACCATGATTCCCTAAATACTCTCTGAAATAACCCTCGCTTTTTTTCTAGTCTTCTCAAAATGATCTTTCCAAACTCCCTCACTGTGCATGGCATGAAAATCATCCAATAGTTTCCTTCATGCTCAGAACAAATCTAAAATTCTGAAACATAAAATCCATTAACATTGCTACATATTAGCTAAATCTATTTTTAGCAATGTTTATTTTATCAGAGCCTGTAATTCTCTGAACATTAAAGTCCAATGCATAATTTTTGCTGTGCATAACAGCAAAGATTTTGCCTCTTATATAGGTCTAATTCTGGTTTTCAGTGTATGCGAAAAAACTGAGTGATAGCAAAGTAATAATATTGTAATCACAATCAATATTATCAATATTTCTATAAAAATTTGTATTTTGCGAAGTTTTAGCTTTAGGTTCAGTAGTAATAAAATATTTTTTATCCTAACTCAGTATTCTAACAGAGGTGTACCCCTCTCTGGTACTCACACATATATGCTAATGCTGAAGTTGTCAACAGAAGTAAGAAGCACGAAATTCCCAAACTCACTGTGACAATATGCCATGGAAATCCTGTACAAAATCAAAAAGCAAAAATAAAAGTAAGTAGTGGCAAAGCAGTTCCTTAGAATTAAAACAAAGTGGGAATTTGCTCCAGAAAGGCCTTCTTAAACTTCTCCAGTTGCAACCCTTTTTCACCTTCAATGTAACATGGGCAAGTTTTGCCAGAAACAATTTTAGTTCATTACATTTGGATTTTGAAGTAGTCAAACTTTTGATCATTGCAAATTCAGAAACCTTTCACCGTTGCTGAATTTCTTGCTACTCCAATTTGTTAGTAGACCCATTAAAGTAACTGGCTCCTAAGATGACAAGATTCATTCAAGACCTTAGTATGTGGAACCAAACAAGACAAATTTAAAATCACATGTATGAAGAAAATTATCATAATTTTATTTTTTTACTTAATTTTAGGATAGTTGCAGAAATAAGGGAATAAAGTACCGTGACCTTTCTTTCTGTGAGCTGGGCTCCTTTTGTCCTTTGGTTTCTTTGATTTGGGCAATTTCAAGTCCACGTATGACACTCCCTCCTCACTCATTTCTGGTTTGCATGCAAAAACACAAGATATTTATGCAATCCTAAGTAAATCATAATGATACCATTATAAATAAAAACTTTCATCTCGAAGTAATAGATTTAAATAAGTGATAGACATGATACTGTCCAAAAATTGTGGGAATAGCTTTTATCTAGTGCTTTTCAATATATATCAAAATAGATATTTAAAGAAAAATATGATATGTGAAACATATATTCTTAATTCAAATATATATTTATTGATTTATGCTTATGAAAAATATTATTCTTCATCTAAATAAGGCAGAGAGAAGCAATTCCACAAAAAATACATAATGTTCTCTTTCCCTTAGAAATATAATTAATAGTGACTGATGAAATATTTTTTCAGGAAACTATTTTTGATAACTGTAAAAAAGATTGGGTAAGTATTTTCCTAAATATATTTGAACCTTTAGTTATTACAATATCTTAATATTACACTATTTAGTTATGTTTGCATCTTGGTAAAATTTAAGGTCAACAATCATAAAATGGTTAAAATGTATTTTACAAACTCCAATATGTTTCTTTAATAAGTATTCTCTTTACCACATTGCCAGATTATAAGTTAAATCTTGCTTCAACGTTATATTTTTTTCGTGCTAACTTCTTTGGATTTCACTTCTCATTGAAAATAATAAAAATTCGGGCACTGGAGTGACAGCACAGAGGTTAGGGTGTTTGCCTTGCACTGACCGACCCGTGTTCAATTCCCAGCATCCCCTATGGTCCCCTGAGATGGTCAGGGGTAATTCCTGAGTGCAAAGCCAAGAGTGACCCCTGTGCATTGCCAGGTGTGACCGGAAAAGCAAATAATAATAATAATAATAATGATAATTATTATTATTATCTAAATGTAAACTTGTATTTTCACAGAAAATAATGATATTATTAATAACTTTACATTTTTCTTGAATGGAAATTAAGTTTGGATAATCATTGGTAACCAGAAGATAGCATTGTATCTTATTGTATAATTGTATTATACGTTGTAGCAATACCATTGCAAATAAAAGATTGGAGATTGATGTTGTTTAGAATAATGAAATATTCCGAGGCATCGGAAGATTTCAAAAATTATATTTTGCATGCTAACATTTGCCTCACTCATATTCTGATCCATTTCTGCCTTCGGCTGTAGAATATAGTTGACATTGATTAATGCCAAGGTCCATATTTTTCCTGCAATGAATCTAACCTGCTCAATCTCTCTTTCTTCTAAAAGTAAATTCTACAGGGATAACTGTTGCCTACCTGTGTGACGGCACAGGCTTCGGGGACACACCTACCTGGACGTGTTGGGGGTTCACAGCTGGAGCACAGTCTTATCAGGAATACCGTTGGCACGCTGCTCTGGCACTTCTACCTCCGCTCTGAGACCCGGAGGAACGCAGTGTGATGCCTGTCCCTTAGAGACAGTGTCAGATGAAAGAGCCAATGACTGTGTGATGTGCAACATTTGCGTGCAGAAACTTTCCACTGCTGCCTGTATTTCTTTCTCCACCCCCAACTGTTTTGAGTATATCTGTGGGGAAACGTCCAAAATGTACTGGCATGTTTGTTTTCTTTGGGGAAGGCTGGTTTGGGCTACTATGCCTGAATGCCTCAAGACTTTGTTTTTTGGGGGGCTGTTGTTTAGGTAAATGGTTAAATAATGTTAGTGGTATTGATGTACATGATTACTGCCATCAAAGGGCCTATGGTTATCCACTGCTGACTTTATGTGACCTTTATTCTGTTCATCACACACACACACACACACACACACACACACACTCACCCCCACAGTGCTTGGCAAGCACTTTTGAAATCTAAGGCCAAAGGTTTGTCATTGGCCCATCTTGTCTATACCCTTGTTTTGTTTCTCTCCATTCCTCAGTCAAGGATGTTCCTTCTCCCACTGACTTACTTCACTTAACATGACACCCTCCAGTTCCATACAAAAGTTCTGTGAATTGCATCGATTCTAAGCATCAGAAACCTGTGGTCACTTGGCTAAAGAGTTATGGGCTAACTTCTAGTCAAAATTCATATTCTGAGGCTGCAAGTGAGGGAAACCACCACGTGGAAGTCCTCACCTTCTCATCAGCAGTGAGAGCAAATAGAAGCTGTTAGTGAGAATGGTCTAAGTGAGAGGGCAAGTACAGGTACTTAATCCTTTATGTGACGGTGTGAAATGCAAATATTATCATTTAGCTCTCAAAATACTCTGCTCTTTAAATGTTGCACAAACTTCGTTCACCATTGAATAGTTTTATCAGATCAACCAATACATATATACACCTAAAAATGGTAACAAAGGAAAAATCTTACACCTTCTGACAATCAATTCCAATCTGTCTGTGTATCACTGCCTGACCCTTGAGATGAACGCGATTTGTAGCCTTAGTTTAAACTTCTCCTTTTAGCTTCATAACAAAATGCTCAGTCCCACAGAGATCTAAATGTGGCACAAATTTATGAAACATAAGCTAAACTTTAAAAATCATACTGTAAACAAGTCTGACAATGGAGATGTTAATGGTGCCCGCTCAAGCAAATTGATGAGCAACAGGATGACAGTGACAGTGACATCCCTTTGGAACGCAGAGTCTGGAGTCTTAGTAAGGGATAGACCATTCAAAAGAAAAGAAAACTTAAAAAAAATCATACTGTAGGGGCTGGAGCGATATCACAATGGTTAGAGCCTTGCACATGGCCAACCCTGGTTCAATTCCAAGCATCCCGTATGGTCCCTTGAGCACCACTAGGACTATTAGCTGAGTGCAGACCAGGAGCAATCCCTGAGCATCGCTGGGTGTGAACCAAAGAGAAAAAAAAATACTGTAGAGTCAGCAGCAACACTATTACAATGTCTGGACTAAACACCAATATCTGGATTAAACACTTATCTGATCTCTGTGATTCTCCCAAATCTTCAAAATGCCTTTCAAATCTGAATAATGCTTCACTCACCATTACCACATTGTCCATAATTTATTAAGTCACCATCACTTCTCACCTGTGTAACTCCTACTAGACTCTGCACATCCCAATTTATAAAACTGTTATGTATGCCCATATGACATCATCTCAACAGTGTTGATCTTTCCAGAGGAAGTTTGCTGTTCTTAACACTCCTCATGTTATACCCAGCTTCTGGGTTTCTCGTTTGCAGAGAGACGGGTTACACATGTGAGAATGCAAAAGCAAAGGAACCATTATTGCTAGCTCAAACTAGGGTCCAAGCCTCATCTAACGCAATGGAATTGTGACAAGGGATATGACCAAGTTCCAGGGAACATTATATGGCATGCTGTTACATAAGCAACATTGGCAGTGTTCCCAAGGATTGCTACGAAGCAGTCACAATCTGTGAGCTAGTTAGTCATGCCCACCTGCTGTGCCCAGAGATATCCTACTTATCATAGGACTGTCTAGAAGCGTCAGGGGATTTCCAGCTTTGGCCAAGGACGACAGTCTCAGGGAATTCTTTGGGGGAAAACAGAAACATAGACCTACCGCTTATTTTGCTAAAGTGCAGCCAGTCATGGCGCACATGAGGTTCTCTCTCAGCCTCTCACTCTCAAAACACTTGAACTATCCTGCTGAGAGCTAGTACAGCAGGTAAGGCACTCACCCTGCACACATTCAACTGGTCTTTGTTCCTAGGCATGTCACTTGGTCCCCAGACCCTGACAAAGGTAGCCCCCGAACATGCAGCCAAGAGTGAGCCCTGAGCATGCTGGGTGCGGCCCCATAACGAAACAAAATACAAAAAGCAAAACTGGTAGTATCTCTTATTACATTCATTAAGAAATAAAGTTCACGGTGAACTCTGATATTCTGAATTCCCGGGCCCTTTTTACCTTTCTAACTTACTACTCTTCCCCTCTCTATTTTTCTCCAACATCACAGACCACTTAATATTTCCTCAAGCAAGCTAAAGACACTTCCCCTCACTCCCTTTCTACATGTTCTTCTAATATGCTGTCCATCAACTAGTCACATAAATTGCTCAATCAAATCCGTGTACAAAGCTCTCTCATTGTAGGCAGCTGAGCTGACAAATGCATTTAAGAGTGAAACCTCTTCCTTGTACACAGAGATGCTTTAAGGTATAGCCACGAGGGACTACAGATCACTCTATAACATTTTTTGCCTTCCTATTGTGTGATATTATTAACTGGTTTAATTTATTAATGGACTGGAGCAATAGCATAGCGGTTGGGCATTTGCCTTTCACGCGGCCAACTCTGAGTTTGATTCCTTCGCCCCTCTCGGAGAGCCCGGCAAGCTACCGAGAGTATCGAGCCCACGCAGCAGAGCCTGGCAAGCTACCCGTGCTTTATTGGATATGCCAAAACAGTAACAATAAGACAATGTGAGATGTTACTGGTAACCGTCGAATTTATTAATATTCTTCACCATCGCTATCATCCCTGAAATATAATCTAAAAACCGTAGACTAGGTATATTTTGTGTATTTGCTTATTACTATAGTATAAATACTTACAGCAGTGCAGAGAATATTTTGGACTCTATAAAAGTATTATAAGTGACCCATTGTTATCAGATTGCCAACACATTTCTAAGACTGAACTCGAACTGATCTTAAGTATGACACTTTTAATATTTCACTTGATCACATCTGAAGGTCTTCAGTTTATTGTTTAGGCTTAAATTATTCTTTGCTGGTATTTTCCTGCTAACTAAATTTTTTTGTCCCATTCTTAGACTTAACTTTGTAAGAAATACATTCTCAGATTCTTGTTTCTTTGTTGGGGGAACAAAGTCGTCTGTCAGGGCTTACTCTGGGTGCTCAGGGCTTGCTTCTGGCTCTGTACTCAGGGATCACTCCTGGCAGGGCTTGGGGACCATATGGGATGCTTTGAATTGAACCCTGGGTTGACCACGTGCAAGGCAAGTGCCCTGCCCACTATATTATCTCTCTGGCCCATATTGTTTTGTCTGAAATATTTTTAACCCTCATTATCATTGTGTAAATCAATGTGGTTAATAGTGCCTTTTCCTCTGTCTTTAATCTTAACCATGATGTACTTTTGCTTGTATTTTATATGTCTAGTGTTTCAGTTATTTGTCATTCATCCTCTTTGATTTGATACCAGTTTTGGAATATGCTGATATATAGTTTCTTCAGAGACACCTATGCATTTTCTCCTTTTTTACTGTTACTTAAATTACACAATGTTAGACATTTTAATACTGTGTTAAAGCTTGTGAATATTTCCTTCCACCTATAGTGCTCCTCTTTTTATTCTTTGTTCTTTAAATTTGAGTGGCTAAATTGAACTATCAAAATAAAACCTACTGATATTTTTCTTCAGCGTTATTAAGCATATAATGAATTCTCATCTGTGATACCGTATTTTTTATTTTTGCATGTCCACCTAATTTCTGGTATTTCACTAATTTCTTTAAAATTTCAGTGTGCTGTTTATTTTTTTTTAAATAATTGTTCTAACATCTGATCATTTCTGCATATACTTTGTAGATTCGTCCCAATACATTCAGGTTTCTTCCTTGGTTATTTATAAACATAATTTTTTATTATGCTGGATATCTTTTACTATACATGGAGAGAGGAAAATAAAGAGTGCTCATGTCTGATAATGGGAATAAGGCCTTGCAGATAATTAGTGTGTGCAATTAAGTTCTACAGAAGTTTAATGTTTTAAGTTTGGTTTGGGGCATACTCCAGCATATTAAATAAC
Organism: Sorex araneus; assembly: GCF_027595985.1. Lineage (NCBI taxonomy): Eukaryota > Metazoa > Chordata > Mammalia > Eulipotyphla > Soricidae > Sorex > Sorex araneus. Next base: position 51,760,865 of record NC_073311.1, read on the forward strand.
TCTCTTCCTCCAACTGATGTCGGTGGGCCCCACTAATAAATTATGTGAAGCGGGTTGAGAGACTGTCATTTTTCTCCCCATCTGCCTCTGCCACGCAGGCATCAGGATTACTGGGTTCTTTTCTTGCTTCCCAGAAAAGAATTTCAGTAGTAGACAAGCTGTGAAGTAAAACAGATTTTATTTGGAGGTTTTAAAGGAAAAAAGGAAGAGAAAAGTGGGCAAGAGTGGAGAGTAATGTGCTGAAGAGAGAACCCGGGCTTCTCCAAGGGCAGAGAGAGCCCCTACACACATCCCAGCATTAGCCATGAAAGCATGAAAGTTCACATCTCAAGAGGGGAGATGTGGGCAACACGTGTACTGGGGCAACACACGTACTCAGTCATATGGGCACAGCAACACAAGGGCTCAGGCAGCATATGCATGCCCTTCCTGATTTTAAATACTCGTATATTTCTTTATCCATTGACTCTTTCTCTTATTTCAGTGAATATTATCTCTTTAGCTTCAGTATCAATATATCTGAATCAAAGGTGAAGACTATTTCTGATATTTATACAAAGACATGAGAGAATGTTTTAAGTAAAAGATACCATACATTGATACTCAAAATCACAAATTAAGGGGAAATATTGGCTTAAATAAACCAAGATACCTTATTATTGTGAAGATTTTATTGTCAAAAATCAATAACATACTAGTGAGAAGCCTGTGATCAAGAGGACACACTAATTTAACATCTGGATATGAATAATGTATAAGTTGTATCAGACAGTTATTAAATATAAATTCAATTTAATTTACATATGGATTCTATAAATTTACATGTATAAATTTAAAAATTAAAATTAAAATAATATTATTTTATTTTAAAATTTAATTAAAGAATTTTAACTCTCTTAGATTTACTAGATAGATATTCTCCATAGAATATTATCTTGCATAATATTTGTAAGTGTTCTCAGGGTGATTCAATTAAAAAAATTCTCTTTTTTGACCCATGTACTCATAAAATTAAATCTAACTATTAAAGAAACCTAAATTGTTTACTCAAAATGAATTACTTTCATGCAATGTAATTTAGTGATTCTTGCAATTTCACAAAAATAAAATTGAGGGTATTTTTACTTTACTAAAACTTAAAATTATAGTAATCTTTTACTTATAAGGGGTAATAAAACTTCTTTTCACAAATGTAATGAATCTTTCTAACACAATTGCCAGTAGACATGCATGACAACTTGATGTATCCACAATTGTCATTGTTTTTAGGTGAAAGCTGAAAACATCTGCATCAAAGAACATATGTAATTAGAAATTAATTTTTAGAGTAGAAATTATCAAATATTTAAATATGAGTTTAATTTTTCAAAGCACACAAAAACTTTAATAGATATATTGTTGCAACAACTTAAGTGTACTTTTATCTAATATAAACAAAAATATGGTCAATGATTGGATATATGCAAAAAGGCTAAAAAAGTAAAGAATGAAATGTATATAAGTTTAAACAGATAAATTTGAAATTTCTTTCTATCTGGGACTTCTGTGGATAGTTTAATATAACAACTTTTGTTACACAACATATTAGATGGAAAGTTAAGCTTCCTATGACAGATTAATTTTTAGTATAGAAGGCCATTATATACATTTTAAGTGATCAATGAAAACTCACCAACCTTTTAAATTCCACTTTGGATGTTAATAACACTTCTAATTAATACACCCTAGATGCTTTTTCACCTTTTTCTTCTCCTTAACCACTTTTCTCAGTAATGTTTTATGGTTCTCTCACCTACCCATTATCTTAACTATACCGTGAACATGTGGATGCTCCCGGTCTCATTCCTTGGACTTCCTGAAGATCAATTCTGGTCTCAGAATGGATATCCACTGGATATGAGCCCAAATTACATTACATCCTAGCACATTCCTCTCTTTTGAGCTTCGTAATACTGTACCAAAATGCTCATTCCTGTAGCGTTCTAACCATTAAGTAGAATTATCAAACGAATATGAGCTAAACTTCAGAAATTTTGCGCCAAAGTCAGTGAGCACACTACTTTTGCAATGCTGGGGTCCAGAAAGACAGCTCAATTGGTTGAGAACATGTTTTGCAGATTGGAAATCCTCCTTTTTGCTTGTTTTTTTGTTTGGTTTTGCTTTGTGAACACACCCGGCAGTGCTCAGGGGTTACTTCAAGGGACCATAAAGGGTCCCTGAGCTTGAATGCAGGTAAGCCGTGTGTAAAGCACTATCACTCTCCTCCTGCCTGCTTCACTGTGGCTCTGTCCCCTACTGGCATGTTCTCTTAGGTTTACATATCTGATGTCCTGTATGTTTTACCATGAACTTTTAACCTTGGCCTCTCTCCACTGATACATGAATCCTGCGGTCCAGGCCTCTTGCTATTCCTTCAAGCACACTGCAAACACTCACACCTCACGGTCTTTCCACCACCTCTGGTCCTGCTAGAATATTCTACACCAAGTTGCCACAACAGTTACTAAGATATCTATTGCTCTTGCTAATTGGAGAAGGCTGACCTGAACAGTCTGCTTAAAAGAGTGAAATTTCTCTTTCTTACCACTATATAAAAAGGTGCTTCGTGATTTAGAAACAAGGGCCGCCAGGTCATTTTATGACATATATCTTATTTCTTCTACTGTCCTTCATTCTTTACTACATCTTCCATCCCTGCATTACAATGTAAGATCCATAGAATCAAGATATACAATTTTTTAAATGAGAATCTTTTCTTGGTGTACTGGTAATTCATGAATAGGTTACTGAGAAAGAAACGGAAAGAGAAGTCTGTAGGATAACTTTGGGTTTGTCCTTTTCGCCTTGCCACAGGGAACTTAGTTTACCTTAAAGCAATGTCCTTTCTGTATGGACACAGGAAGACAGTTAATATTATGCTTTACAACCTGGGAGTGATTGACTCCAATAATATTTACTCCTGGGCATCTACTTTCTCGACTTAGTTGCCCTTAGTTACTAGCACCCCAAAAGCAGGGTCCTGAAAAGGGACAGAATGGACCCAGGACAAGCTGTGATTTACCCTGGCATCAAAATGGGCCAGGCCAAAGCGCTGCAATACTCAACTATAAATTGAGAACATGGTCATAGACAAATGTTGTCATGATCCAAAAGTAACGACAAGACTAGGACCCTGATGGAGTTAGAAAGACTAACCTGGCCTGAGGACTGTGGTCTGGAATATATAGTGAATGTCCTCAGGAAGAACCAAACTTTAAGTCTGATATATCTCTTACTGTGCTCATACAGAATGACATTGCTAGAAATATTAGAAGTAAATTTAGTATAACTATTTAAGTGGATTACTAGCTGAGGAGGGAAAAAAGCCACACACCCTTGTTTGGATCCTACCATTTAGCAGATCTCCTAGTAATCTGGAATAATCTCCTTAGATGAGATTTTGTTAATCTCCTGAAGAAATGGTCTTACTCCTCTTTGTTGATTTGTTAATGTTCAACCCACCTTTGTGTCACCACCCTATGTAATTGCTGTATAAACTAAGACTGTAAGTGGTAGCGGGGAGAGAGGCAAGAGAGAAGCATCAGAGAAGACAGAGAGAGAAGAGACAGAGGCAAGACAGAAGCAAGGAGAAGGCACAGAAGCAACAGGGAAGACACAAAAGCAGAGAGAAGACACAGAAGCAGAGACAGAGAGGTCGAAGAGACCAGAGGAGAGACTACAGAGACAGAAACAGAGATAGAGAGACAGACAGCAGAGAGCACAGCAGCACACATATAAGTAGAGCATAAGGAGGAGCCATCGCGATCCAGTCTCTACACAGCGGCTGGAGAGCACCGAACACGAGTGGAGAGAGAGAGAGAGAGAGAGAGAGAGAGAGAGAGAGAGAGAGAGAGAGAGCCACCCTGAGAGCTTGTGAACAATACAACACACACACATAACCCCCTCGCAAGTGTTCGACGTTTGTATTTTTTACAAAGTCTAATAAATTGAAACTCACAGATGCTGAAGAACACCTGAGTTATCCAACCACAGCCAGGACTTATTCTTGCCTTCTTTGTGTAATCCAATCCAATAATCATTTTTAATTTGTGATTGAATAAATCTCTGTGAGAAAATAAAAGTAATTACATTGTTCATAATAACAGTATAACACTTACCTAAATAGGACTAGTGGAATATATAAATATATATACACACACATATATACACAAATACTGCAATAATAAGTAGAGCAGGCACCAACTTCTCTACTGGGCAGAAAGAAATACAAGTGGGAATTGCGAGTGAATTTGTCACTCAAATGTTAGTGACCATGAGAAGTACGAAGCAGTGATAATATGAAAGTTTTAAAAATCTCCATGGAATGTAGTAGATATGACTGCTATATACATATGGACAAACAGAAAAAGGAAGACGGAGTTGATTTATTGCATAAAATGATAGTCTGTAGGAAAGACAGGCATTGATGCATCTTTAATTCAGATTCACAATGTGATTATCAGTGGGCCAGAGGAAGCATAAAGGGGTTAAGACATTTGACTTGCATGTGGCTGAACCTGATTGGATCCCTGATACCACATAGTGTCTTATGAGGCCCACTAAAGATAATTTCTGAATTCAGTCTAGTAACCGCCTGTATCCCTCAAAAAAAACGGAAGAAAGGAAGTATGAAAGAAAGACAGAATGTAAGAAAGAAGGAAAGAAAGAAGGATGAGAATATAAGAATGGTTTGTTGAATTGGAGAAATATTTTTCTTTTTTTTATTGTATTAAGGTCATGAAGAGTTGGAGATATTCATGTTAGATTTTTACAAGTAGATACTGAATTTAAAAGAAAAACTTTGGTACTGGAAAAATTGGAGAATACATTCTCCACAAAAACGAAGTAGGTTTTAAGAATATTATACACTTATACATTTCAGGTTTTCACATTTTCTATTGAGAGTTTAGAAGTTTAGGCATTTTTTTCAAAGAAAATTTTAACTTCCTTTTTCTCACATTATAAGCAATACTCTGCAATCTTTCCTTATCTTTAACTGAATCCTTCCTAACTTATACGAAACACTGAGTCAAATTATTTTTTTAATTTGTTGTTTATCTTAGTGTCTTATGAAGAACAAGTCAAAAACTTCAAAATTCTTCTTTATAAAATTCATATTATTAAAAATAACAATATAATGAGTAATTTTCACCATAAAAACAGGAATGAACAAAATGATAGATTATGAATTCTAAAACAAAGTGTATCATTTTGGTTACCTCGATCAATTTAAATTTCAACAGTAAATAATTTTATATGATTAAAATAGTGTGAATATTTATGCTTTGGGCTGTACAAAGACTCTGCACCATCTTCACCACCACCTGAGTGTCAAACCCTCTATCTCTGTCCCTTCTAGTTCCTGCTTCTCTCCAGCACTTCCGCTCAACTCCCACTGGGTAACACCAGTTCTGTTGCAGGAGCTAAGGAGTTGTTTTTAATTAGAAACTATCTATTCCCTTGTTTTGTATCTTTATGTACAATCCATGAGGAACTTTGTTTTTTAAGCTTTAGATTATGGCAGGTTTGACATTTGTCTTCTTATATAGTTGAATATATTATATACTTATATACTATCTTATATACTTGAATATATTTTGTGACAAGAAAGTTCTAAATTAAATGCAATCATATTTTGATATCTTTTCTATTCTTTGGAGCTATTTTAAAGTTCATTGTGAGGTTGTTTTGATATCTTTCCTCCAGTCACAAAGATTTATATGATTCATTCATTAGGGACTTTCCACTTACATTTATGTCTACTCAGCTAAGAAAATGGTACTGCCCTATTTATTGGCGAGTTTGGAGGTAAACATAAATAAAAATTCATGAGATTTCTCTGTAGTAAAATACACTGTTGATTTTATGAATGACATAAGGAATTTTATTTTTCTCATAGAATTTTATTCAATCAAAAGTAAAGTCTGATTATTGGATTGGATTATGTAAAAAAGGTGCTGGTCAATCCTGGATGTGGATGAATAACGAAGCTTTTTCTCAGCACCTAAACTTGGCATAAGAAGTTTACATTTGTCAGTCTTTTCTTTCACTTTTATTCTTAATAACTTAGATAAAGTTTCTCTTTAAGATCAGTAGAAATTCCTGAAGTCTTAAGTGTCAGTTTCAAAGAAGTGTAAGTCATATGGATAATCAAATCTGACGAACATTATTTCCTCTCATGGCCTTTAATGGAGGATATTTTAAACACAGCGATAATCTTGTTTTACTTTGAGAATATTCTTGTATATTCTAAGATGTTAGCTCTGTTAGCAGTCATGGTTAGAGTAAACAGGGAAAATATAGGAGAAAGCAAACATTCTGTAATTAAAACTTGTAGCTATTACTTAGAGTCATAAAAAGTTAGAAGTCCATTTCTGAATAAATCATCCATTTTATTGAAGAAAAATAATTATTTTTCTGTTAGAACTGCCACAAATATATGAATGAGTTTATCAGTGTGACAAAAGTTAGAGAGCAAGTAAGAATGACAAATTTATAAAATGGGAGAAAATACTCCTATGAAAGTATGTAACAGCACTATAGAAATCATGAAGAATGGTAAAGTAGGGGGCTAGAGCAATAGCACAGTGGGTAGGGCATTTGCTTTGCACGCGGCCTACCCAGGTTTGATTCCCAGCATCCCATATGGTCCCCTGATCACTGCCAGGAGTAATTCCTGAGTGCAAAGCCAGGAGTAACCGCTGTGCATCGCCAGGTGTGACCCAAAAAACAAAAAAAAATGGTAAAGTGATTGTCAATCAGGCCAACACAAAAAGAACCGTCTAATTTTTCTTTTTCTATTTTTTTTTTGAGCCACACCTGGTGACTAGTGATGTGGAACATTTTTTCATGTGCCTTTTGGCCATTTGTATTTCTTTTTTGAGGAAACTTCTGTTCAGTTCTTCTCCCCATTTTTTGATGGAGTTGGAGGTTTTTTCCTTATACAATTCTACTAGTGTATTGTATATCCTTGATATTAATCCCTTATAAGATGGGTATTGGGTAAATATTCTTTCCCATTCTGTGGGCTCTTTCTGTATTTTGGCCACTGTTTCTTTTGAAGTGCAGAAGTTTCTTAGTTTGATGTAGCCCCATTTGTTTATGTTTGCTTCCACTTGCACGGTCAGGGCTGTTTCGTCCTTAAAGATGCTTTTAGCTTCAATGTCACGGAGAGTTCTGAAAACTATAGGCAATGGTTATGCACCATTTGCACTTAGCTGTTTTCCCCTATCTCTGTATTTAACTAGTTGGCGATTGTGAATGAGATACCATGAGCAGTGGAAACTTTCTGAGGGAGAAGGCTGAGTGTCATCTGGTCACTGAGACTATCTGATACTATCTCTAAGGCACAGTCATCACTTCAAGTTCCTCCTGGTCTCAGAGCAGATGTGCGAGACAGCAGAGCAGCAGAGTCCTACTGTGCTCCTGACAGGCTGGTGCTCCAGCTGGGACACACAGAGGTACCTTCCGTCAGAGTGAGTGTGTGTCTCAGGCTTTTGCTGTCACATTGTAGGGCAAAGAGGGATAGAGTAGAATTTGCTATAGGAAACTATGCAGAGAGCTGGGACCGTTTGGGATCGCTGTAGAAAGGGCTGACCTTGGTATTCATACTAATATGTTACATGAACTTTATTTTGGCTAAGATAAGAAAAAGTAAGACTGAGAACGGATTACGTGCTTATTTTGTAGAGAAATCCCCAGGGGTTTGGGGAATATTTCATTTTTCCAAACAACATAAATATCTTTCTCTTCCCTTTATAAATGCTGTCTTTTTCATGAGTGGTGAATGATCTGAACTTAAGTTTCCTCATTATCAATCCCCCTAAAGTATGATGTTTTTATAATTATTTTTTCTATAAAAATCAAGTTTGATATTTATAAATATGTTTTCTTATTTGGTTAGAGAAATTTTAAATTGATAACTAAATCAAAACTAGTTGCGCAAAAGGATATTTGAGTTTAGAGCATGATTTGACTTGCAGGCTAGTAATGTGGACTTTCAATTTTATTGTAAAACAAGTAGGAATATATATATATATACATATAATCTTTAATATTTTTGAGGAGGTTAAATTTAAGACTTCTCAAATTACTAATTACTTAAATAATTGAATATTGCTATTTTAATATTTCAGCATTTAAATAAATTTATCTGTTCAAAAATAGCTTTCTGTTCTAATTTCTTCAAAACTATCGAAAAGTCACTTTAAAAATGTTTTCTTCTTAAGCAGCGATTTTGTCTACTATATGTTCTGTAATTTATTTTAAATTTATTTTGTTTTGAGGCCACACCCAATGCTACTCAGAGCTTACTCCTATCTTGGTGCTCAGGAATTACTCCTGAGGTTTAATACCTGGTGCTGGGAATCAAACCCAGCAATGTGCAGGGCAAATGCCCTTCCCACTGTACCTTCTCTCCAGCCCTGTTATAATTTCAGATGAAAGGGTATTTTGACTAGTTTTTGTGAAGTTTTTTTATAAAAGCCTTGTGTAGGGAAGAATGGTATTCTGGGATCAGTATAAATTAATAAAAATACATTTGAACTATAGTTACACCTACACATAAGTCATATATCATATTTTACATGAAGTAGCTGTTTGGGCTTATTTCCAGGTAGTTCCTGACAAACGATTACTAACAATTGTTTTTTGGGTGATCATGGTTAACACTTAATTCTCTTTACTATTTTTTTAAATTGAATCACCATGTGGAAAATTACAATGCTTTCAGGCTTAAGTCTCAGTTATACAATGCTGAAACAACCATCCCTTCACCAGTGCCCATATTCCACTACCACAAAAAAAAAAAAAAACCCTAGTATACCTCCCATCTCTCCCACCCTCACCTACCCCCGTCCCCGCCTGTGTAACTGATAAATTTCACTTTACTTTCTCTTTACTTTGGCTACATTCAATATTTCAACAAAAACCTCACTATTACTGTTAGGAGTTCCCCACTAGAGTCAGACCTGCTGTGAAGAGATACGAGGTTTTGGATTTCTGTATTTTAGCAACTAAGTCCAGGGAAATTTCTTCCAGAAATTGGATCACTGCAAGCTTGTATCCCTCATTAGTGGTCCTCATAATATGGCGGTTGCCATGCCCTTCCCCCCCATCCCCTCCCCGGTAAGGAAGAGGCGCTCGAGAGAAATACCTTTCCCCTCCTGGGCAGGCATGGGGCCGTGGCTTAGTTATCAGTCTGGAGACATTCTGCAAGGAGCTGCTGGTATCAAAAGTAGTTTAGCTGGCCTCTGGAATCACGCTCGTGCAGCTGCAGTGAGGCCACACACATGCGGCCCACGGGATCACATCTCGGCCAAATTCTCTCTACTTCTTCACAAGTAATGTTTTATTGTTAATAGTATCTGCAATATCTTATAAAGTGTTATGTAAAGTTTGTGTTCTTTTCTTTTTCATGAAATCCTCAGAAATGAGTGAGGAGAGAGTGACATATATGGAAGTGAAATTGCCCAAGTCAAAGAAACCAAAGGACAAACGTTTCTCAGCTCAACACAAAAGAGGTCATGATTTTTTATGTAGTCCTGATTTTTGAGATCATTCTAATTTCAAGTAAAAACATGCAATCATGGTAATTTTGTTTATATATGTGATATTATATGTCTGTCTTCTTATTAGAAGGAAAAGTAATTTACTATGAAATGAGATTTGGAGTCGCAGAAAAAAGAATATGGATTTTTAGAATCTAGAATCTTGCTTCTTGAATTATGGATCACGCCTCCATGTGGGTCTATGAAATTCGGGATTGCAAAGATCTTGGCAACAGTATAAATTTTCTGAGCATGCAATAGCCAAGGACTTATTTAAAAACCACATATGTAATGACTCTGAAGTGTTTCTCTTCTTGCTTGCTCACTTAGCATTTTTTTTGGTATATAAGGTTGCAGGTGGGGAAAGTTTAAAAAGTTCTGCTTTAATGTAAATTTCCATTTTTCTTTAAATTCTGAGTACTCAGCTATGGCAATTCATACTCTGCTTTTTGCCATTTGATTTTGTACAGGGTTTCCGTGGCACGTCATTGCAGTCAGTCTAGGAATTTTATGCTTTTTGCTTCTGCTGTCAACCTCAGCCCTAGGATACATGGGTAAGTAGCAGTAATCACATTACTTTTTCGAACAATCAGTTAGGACAAAAGTCAAAGTGTGATAACTGCTGAACCTCTGCTGAATCTTTGTAAAACTATAAAGAAATATTCATAAGCATGTTGGCATTGATAATTTTGATTAAGAGGATTATTTTGATGTCATGTTTTTGGTTATAATTTCATTACACTTGTAATGTCATAAAATTTACAATATAACAGTGTGATTTGCACATATATTTTTTCTGCATAATGAAGTTTCTACTTAATAAGAGAACTTGATGAATCTTCATTTAAATTTATTTATAATATCGCAGGAGATTTAAATCACAAGGGAAAATAAGCTCAATTTATTTTGCAATCCTTACATGTCCTCCATTTAAAAAAATCCTTCCTGTGACTAAAAATATGTTTTATACAGTTTTTTTTTGATATCTTTTTCTTGATGTTTATTTTTTTCTCTTTTGTTTTTGGAGTCACCCAGTGGTGCTCAGACTTTCTTCCGGCTCTGTGTTCAGGGTTGACTCCTACTGGGGCTCTGGGAATCATATGTAGTGCCAGAGATCTAACCTGGGTCAGTCACTGCAAGGCAAGAACCCTAACTGGTATATTATTGCTCTGACCCTCACTAACATATTTCTCCCCACTCTGTGATGCACTAGTGCAGGACGGTTATCTTGGTTTTCCCCCTGCTCTCCTAAAGGAATCCACTCACTAATGCTCATTGAAAAAAATAAGGACCTTAACTATTTCTCTGTGATTTTATCCAGTTTTCTAATTGGAGCAAGACTGAAAATTATACCCAAGGACAACAATTGCTAAAGAATGTCCTTAGAGAGAATTCACACTTTCCATTGCATTTTTAGACGTTCTGAGATTTCTATGAGACTTATTAACTTCTTTTTTTAAAGAAAAAAATCAATGTTAAAAGTAGTCCTCTTGCTATTCCTTGAATGCACATTTACTGAATTCATTATGATGTTTACTAAATAAAGAGCTAAACACTTTAAAAATAATTTATATTTGAATGAAAATAATAAAGAGTAAATGCATAGAGATATGTAGTTATATTCTTTACTAATACTTTATGTTTTGTATCTCATAGGTTGATGTCTTATATACTTAAAAGAATAATAAATAGCAAGTTTATTTAGAAATTCATTTTTACTGGTTCCTTTTCCCTTTGAGGTCGTCCAAATCCCATCTTGGTTTTTTTTTTTTTTTTTTTTTTGCTTGGGGGACAATATGGGATGCTGGGAATCAAATCCAGGTTGGCCGCGTGCAAACGCCCTACCCGCTGTGCTATCTCTCCAGCCCCGCAAATCCCATCTTGGGGCATTTATTCCTCTTTCTTTTGTTGTTTTTCCACAAATAAAACTATTTTGCATTAAAAAGATCTATTTATATTTTGAAATTCAAAATATTCTAACCATATGTTTTTATGTCTGTACTTCTAACTTATTTGGTTGCTGGATAAGACACCATCATTTTACACATGTAAGTAAAGAAACATATTCCTCCACCGAACTATATCCTGGCACAGTTCTCTCATTTAGTTAACAATGCTTACTATGTCATTTAGAGCTTGAGTCAATGAGAATACAGTGACCTAATAAAGCCATTCATTTGTGATCATTTAATGCTATATTATGGATTAAAGTTTTTCAGAGTTGTGTTCCCAGCCCGAAAGAAAGTGCTACTGTCTTACCAAGAATTGAAGTTGGAGCTAGTACCACTCAGATGAATGACAAAGAAGATCAGGTATGTTTATTTGTTAATTCCGAATAAGTGATTATGGGAACTTTGTACTGAATTAGGAAAAGCATTGAGGTATTCTTCTAATATCATTTGGCAGATTTGATTGGAAATACTAACACAACTGGTACAGAATCATCCGGTCAGAAGGTAGACACAATTTTAACACATCTGGAAAAGCAACTGCTTAAACAAACAGAGGGATAGCTTTGTCTATGGAGTGACTTTCAGTGTCTTTATTATATGCCTACTGCCTACTATCTTTACATTTCACTAACCAGAGTATTCAGTATTTGGCCTTTGGGTGCTAACATGGGATAGAGCACTGCCTTCAATGATGCCAGTAGTTTAAAAGTGTCAGCTACATATAGATGAGTTTTTTGCTTTAACCATTGATTTGTTTTTTATTTTTGCTTTTTGGGTCACACCCATCGATGCACAGGGGTTACTCCTGGCTTTGCATGGAGAAATTACTCCTGGCGGTGCTCAGGGGACCATATGGGATGCCTGGAATAGAACTCTGCATGCAGGCAAACGTTTTACCCTCTATGCTATCACTCCAGCCCCTTGGTTACATGTTTAAGGGAAGATGAATCACTATTCTGTTCTTGGAAAAAACACAAAGGGAACTAATAGAGTTGAAATTATTCTTCAAATGAACTTTGTTCAACCAACATTTCAATTGACAATGGTTTTCTTTTCTAGAAGGAAAAATTCAGGCCACATTTCTACTATATAAGGTTTGGATAAGCCAGTTAAGTCATTATAAAATCAATTTAATTCTGTGTATTTACTCCTAATGATTTATTTAGAAACCAAGTTCCGTTTGTAATACTTAATTCTAGCAGTGTATTTCTTAGTGCCTTATGAACAAATATAAATGCTTTTGTTTATAAAATTTTATTGCTAAAATAGAAACAATGAATAATCATCACAAAAATGGAATAAAATAATAAAATTTGAAGTCAAAGAGATAAATTTTAGATATGGCTTGAAATACTTCAATTAATATAAACCAAGATTATCATAAATAAATCAAAATAATAAAATTTTTAAATTTTACTCTTGTAAAATAAGAGTAAAAATAATTTTATTTTTTGTCAAAAAATAATTTTATTTGATCTGATTTTTGTTCTGGGTAATTTTCTAATTTGTTCCCTTTAAGTTTTTTGGGGGGCAATGGTAGTTGGGCCACACCTGATGATAGTCAGGGGTTACTCCAGGCTCTGCACTCAAAAATTACCCCTGGCAATGCTCAGGGGACCATATGGGATGCCAGGGATTGAACCTGGGTTGGCTGCGTACAAGACAAGTGTCCTACCCTTGCACTATCATTCTGGCTCCTGTTCCCTTTAGTTGTATTCCTGCTATTAAAGTGTCTGGATCAGCTTTTAACAATACTGCCAATAGATGTCTTTCATATATTTCCATGAGCAAATCCAGCTCCTTTCAAATTTCTTGATAAAGCATAAACTAGTAGCATACTTGCAAGATTTTTTGCTTATTGCTTATTATTTTAACACTGATATGCTATCAAAACCCTGTAGCTGACATTATTGCATAAGGTCATTTTCCTACAGCAAAAGTTTATATTTAAGCTAATAGTTCAGAATTCACCATATTGCAAAGCCAAAGTGGATTTAACTTCAGTGTCAACTGAAAACAGGGGTTGCCTCTTAAATGTCTAGGTCTATTCCTATTATCTAGCAACATCAAGTACATAAATAAAATAATTAATGAGTATTAATTTTAATAAGTTCTGATAACCCACTACCATCTGACTAGAGTGATAGCACAATGGGTATGGTGTTTGCCTTGCACGTAGCGGACCGGGGTTTGACTCCTCTGTCCCTCTCAAAGAGCCTGGCAAGCTACCGAGAGTATCTCATCTGTAAGGCAGAGCCTGGTGAGATACTTTTGGCATATTCAATGTGACAAAAACAGTAACAAGTCTCACAATGAAGATGTTACTGGTGCCTGCTCTGCTTGAGCACAAGATGACAGTGATACAGTGATACTGTGATTTAATTTTAGTGCTTCTCCAGAAACCTATAACTGATAAAGTATATTTATCATAGAACCATAATCTATGTATGCTATCCTTATGTTTTTTCAGGCATTAAAAATTCAACATTATAGTATTTCTTCTACTTAATTATTGTTCAGAAATATCGAGTGTCATTGTTTGTGTGTGTCAGGCAGAATAAAAAAGAATATTTTCATCAATTTTATAAAGAAAACGAATTTATCAACTTTGATTTGAAACTATAAATACTATTTAGGTGAATAATATGTAATACTCAGAATAATAATTATATGATTAACATTTTATTGCAAATGTATTTTAACCACATTTCATGTATTATTTGTTGTAGCAAATGGTCAAATAAAATGTATGATTCTCATTTTATAGATAAGAAAAATTCTTAATATAGCTCACCTACTTCAGTTTACATAGTAAATAAATATTACTTTTAAAGCAGGATTATCATAATGGTTTCTTTATTTTTTCCTCTCTATAGTATTTCACAAAAGGATTTAACATTTGCTATTATTAAAAATATAGAAAGTTGTTTCCGGCATTTAAAATCTTTTTTATGAATAGTCCATGTAGAATTCTTACATGAGCTTCTATACAAATCTTCCCATGTATTCTTGTCCAATTTCCCTATAACAGTAAACTTTGGGTGAAATTGCCACAATAGTTCAATTCTATAAAATCCAAAGTTACATCAATATGACTTTTCCAATAGTTTTAAGATTTTTATCTCATCTATTCTATATGTTGGAATATTATTTTCTTTTTGCTGTTGTTTAGTTTTTATTTGGGGGCCACCTCCAGTAATGTTCACCCAACAGGGACTATTTCTGACTCTACTTTGGAATCACTCCTGACTGGCCCCAGGGAACACCAATTTGACATCCTTCTTTTATTTCTTGTTCTTTATCTTATTTGAATTGTATGTGCTTAATATATTTCCATTTTTCCTATTCCATCATTTTTAATGACCTTAAAATTAAATTTTATTGTTATTGAGATGACATAGTTTACAGAAGTGTAAGTGCTCATGCTTTTTTGGACTACAAAGTTACTGAACCTCTATCACTATCCACACCCAAACCCTCCCAAACCTCCCGTTCTTGTCCCCTCCAGTGGCCCAGTTCCTTCCTCCTCCACCCACTGGGCAACCTCAATTCTGCTGCCAGAGTGGAAGGGTTTATTTTCACTGAAAACAGCCCATTTCCTTCCTTTACATTCAACTTTACATTCTACTTACATTCAACTTTACATTCTACTTACTAATGATTGAGTTTGGGGTGTCAAAAGAATGATTTTCTATTTTTCCCATTAATCATTGGAAAGTTCAGGTCACACCTGGCAATATTCAGAACTTAGTCCTGGTTCTGCACTTAGGAATCACTCCTGGAGGTGCTCAGGGGACCATATGGGATTCTGGGGATGGAACCCAGTAAGGCCAACACTCTACTGCTATACAATTGCTCTGGCCCTTGACTTTGATTTTTAAGGTTTAAATTATGGCAGGATTAATGCTTGTCTTTCTAAATTTTTCGATATGTTTTGTGACAAAAAAGCTCTAAGTCAAGTTTCATATCAGATAGAGATATCTTTTTAAGTTCATTGTGCCATTGTTTTGACATCTTTCACTGACAAAGTTTTGAAGGGATCATACAATAAGAAATATCCATTTCCATTTCTATTTGCTCAATAGAGAAATTGATAGCTGATCTATTTATTATTGGAAAGTTTGGAAATAATCATGACTGACACTTCATTATTTGAGTCTTCTGTAAGTAACATGTTATACAATATTATGAATGATATAAATATTTCTAATTCTACCACAGAGCTTTATTTGATCAAAAGTCAAGGACAATTATTGTATTGGATTACGTGAAAAAAGCACCTGCCAACAGTGATTGTGGCTGGATGGTTCAAATTTCTCTTGGAATGTGTAGATTTTCATTTCTTGGTCTTCATGTTCCATTTCCTTTAAGTAACTAATCTAGAAATTATCATTAAGACCAAGAAAGATTCTTTAATCCTGGCTATCTTTTAAATTCCATCTGACAACACTTAGGCAACCAAATGCAAGTTCAGTAATCAGTCCCAAACAGCATTATTTCTTCCTGCTCTGTAGTGAAGGAATCTTCAAATACAGCAAGATGACATATTACTTTTAGCATTTTCATTTTTTATATTTTAAAATATTAGTTCTGTTAACAGATGTTAGTAACATAAAATATGATAAAGTAATATATATATATACATATATAAAATCCCTGAGCACATAAGACCAGGAGTAACCCTTGAGCATCACCAGGTGTGGCCCCCAAACTAGAAATAATTGGATGATATACATTTAGAGGAAAACTATGTAACATTGGAATATATTTTTTGTAGCTTATTCCTATGATTGAAACTCCATGTTCATTACAGTCTTGCATCTTACTTAATTTCACAACATTTTAAAAAAAATTTTGGTGTGAGTGACAATTGGTCTTTTGAACAAAGGTTGATTTTCACTTGCAATTTATAGAACTGTCTTCTATGTTAGCACTGGGGAAGTAGGCTCTGTGCAAATTCTTCTGAGTCACAGGAAACAAAATATTTTCTCCTTGACTACAATATGTTACAACAAAATTTATTGTACCAAACCATCTTCAGAGACTTCATGTGTTTTGTAGGATTTTTAAAAAATCAAATGTACATTTAAGCCATGTGCATACATTATTACTTCTGTTTTATTTTCTCATTTCCAATTGATCACTGGCCGCATTTTCATCAGTTTTATTTTTCTTGTTTGTTTGATTGATTTTTGGGACACACCAAGAAATGCTCAAGGGTTACTCCTGGATCTGCACTCAAGAATCACTCCAGCTGGTACTCAGGGGACCAAGTGGGGAGCCAGGGATCAAGCCCTAACCAGCTGCTGATAAAAGAAGTACCTATTCACTGTACTATCTCCAGCCCCTCCATTAGTTTTAAAATAAAATTACATCTAAAAGTTTGAAAGCTATATATCAAAGATTTGCATGTCTGTTGATATAATTAGACTCAGATATTTTAAATCTTGATCATTTCTAATTTAGGATTGACTTTCTAAATTCAATATGTTGTTTCATGCAGGAATTTTCTACCTGATGCAAAATGTGGATACTTCAAATTGTCATCGATATCTGCTGCTTATTGTTCTGAACAATTTCATTTCATTTCATTTGCAAAAAGAAGTTTTATTTTTGCCAAGATAATTAAAAGAATCATTGTAGTAAAAGTGTTGATAATTTTATTCTTTAATATCTTTTAGAATAATACTTGGGTAATTGACACAAATAATGTTCAATATTTATAAAGATTTAGGTTCTCTCCAATGACTCTGAGCAGGAATAAGATATTTTTCTTATTCTTAGATTAAGTTTTGGGGTCAGAGAAATAATACAGTGGTGCTTGCATGAATCCAACCTGGGTTTGATCTCTAGCAACCCATATGGTCCTGAGACCCTCCAGGAGTGATTCCAGAGTGCAGAGCCAGGAGCAAGCCCAGAGCACAATTGGATGTGGTTGAAAAGAAGGTTAATAAATCTTATGTATAACTTATGAAACCAAAGAAGTTCAATTTTATACTAGAAAAACCCTAAATTTTATGACATGGAAAAATTCACTTTGAGAAATTTTTAAAAAAGATTTTCTTGATTACTTAATTAATAATTTGACTAAAACTTTGAAAGTGTCCGTATACTCATCAGGGAAAGTGCCCCTTCATCATCAGGGAATTACAAATAAAACACAAAGAGAAATCACCTCATGCACAGAGACTAGCAACCATCAAAAAGAAAAACAACCAGTGTTGGTGAAGATGGGGGGGTGAGGGTGGGGGAGTGGGAAAGACCATCAAAAAGAAAAACAACCAGTGTTGATGAAGATGGGGGGGAGAGTATCCTCATTTACGGCTGGGGAGGATGTTGACTGGTCCAGCCTTTTTTGGAAGACAATATGTACCCTCCTCAAAAAAAACTAGGAATTGACCTTCCATGTGACCCAGCAATTCCACTACTGGGAATATACCCCAAGGGTCCAAAAGTACAATGCAGAATAGACATTTGCACTCCTATGTTCATTGTAGCACTATATGCAATAGCTAAAATATGTAAACTCCCCAGTGCACAGGCAGGACCGATAGCATAGCAGGTATGGCGTTTGCCTTGCACACGGCTGACCTGGGTTTGATTCCTCTGTCCCTCTTGGAGAGCCTGGCAAGCTACCCGTGGGGTATTCAATATGCCAAAACAGTAATAAGTCTCACAATGGAGACATTACTGGTGCCCGCTCGAGCAAATCTATGAGCAATGGGATGACAGTGACAGTGACTCAAATACCCATGAACAGAGATATCTGGTCAAAGAAACTATGATACATATACCCAGTGGAATACTATTCAATCCTAAGAAAGATAAAGTCATGCAATTTGTTCTGACTTGGAAGGATCTGGAGAATATCATTTTGAGTGAAATCAGTCAGAGGAGAGGGAGAGGAAAAGACTAAGGACGAGCTCTTTCTTATGTGGGATCTAAAGAAACTTTGTAGGGGAATATCCAATGCCCAGGGGCAACAGAAATGAGGAGGAGCACTGTCTTCTGTAGGAAGCTTGCCCTGAGGGATAAGTCATTAGGGGAACATTAGGATCCTGAGTGGGGGAAAGCGACCACCACAAATGGGTGGGAGTGCCACAAGGAAGTGGAAGAGTCGGTCAGTGTTAGCACAGGTTAGATAAGAAGGAAGTCTAATAAATCCCTACTCCTCTTTCCACTGAGAAGGTGGGAACTTCAGCGAGTGGCTTCCCTCACTGTAGCTTTAGAGCAACGTGAAGGGTGAACAGCAGTCAGCCCCAACTCTTCCCAATAGCTGATTAATGGAACCCTGAGGGTTTAGAAATTAGACTTATTCACTATCAAAAAATCAAGCAAACACCTTCGCCCCTGATGTCTCTAGGATATTCCAAGGGAGTCACTGAGAAAATGGCCTAAATGGGGGTGGGGGTACGGGCGTGGCAGGTCATGTCAAGTGAGTTTGGTAACCATCAGGTAGGAAGGGGAGGCAGAGAAACGAGTTCAGAGGGGAGCACTGTCTGCCAAGGAACTCTGCGCTAGAGTGCGTGTTCAAGGGCTTCATCGTCTGACCAATAAAACGCATGCTATTTGACAGAAAAAGTCATAAATAGAATTTTGTTAAAGAACACGTATTAGAATGGGGGGATTTGGCATAGAGCTCAGCAATCTAGCTGAGAGATGACACAGGGAGCTTGGACAACCCTAGTTCACGTAAGTGTGTCTAATGTCTGCTTTCAAGAGAAGGGCTGATCTCACGGAGAACTTCTAGAACACTTCCCTGTTGACCTGATGTATCTTGGAAACCTACTCCCTGATGTAGAAAGAAAAGAGAGAAGAGAGAGAAGAGGAGGGGAGGAGACTAGGGGAGAGGGGAGAGGAACTGCAAAAAGGCAAACATACCTAAAGAGCTGTAGAGAATCTAAAGATTCTCAAATGTGCTATATTACTTGCAGCTCATAGGAGCTTTGATTTGCAGGTATGGGTTGAATGAACCTCAGACTATTGAAAACTGCTGTTTCAAAAACTTCAAATATTGACAAAAGGGAAATTTTAACAACTGTTACTATAAGTGTCAAAGAATTTTAAAGCATCAAAACATTGGTGGCCCTTTTAAGTACAAAGATCAATGTGGTTGATATGGAACAAAACCAAATTGCCTTTGTTCCCATGTGACAACTACCTCTAAGCCTAAATAGACATAGAACTGCTCACCAAAATAACAGAAATTAGTTTTAAATAAAAAGCTCAGACAGTTGTAGCTACAACTACTAGCAGAGATGTTTTTGATTTTGATGCTTGTAAAGAACTGTATTTCAAATCCACTAGATATTGTCAGTGTATGTCTTCATGCTTTACTTTTTATTATTTAAAAGGAAAGTTTATTTTTATCTCAAATTAAGTTGAAATATTGTCAATGTTTAAATCAGGCAACCCAGTGTTAGATGAAATCATATTTACTGTAATTGATCAAGTAAAGGTAGCACTGCTATATTTGAATATTCCTAAAGTATTTGTTAAATAAATCAGAATTAATGAAAAACTAAAAAAACTTAAATTAATATCATTTTTTGGGCTCACAGCTGATATGCTCAAGAATCACTCTTGGGAGAGCGCAAGAAATATAAGTCTAGAGCGACAACCAGGTCGCTTTTGTGCAAGCCAAATCTCCCCGCAGTGCTCTCCCTCTGACGCCTAGGCAAATTTTTAGCTCTTGTACATTTTACAATAGCTACAATATATATTTATAAAACATTGTTTTCTGCACGCTGAAAGGAAGACTATGCATCATAATGGAATATGGTTATAGTCCTTGATTTTCATATTTTTGAGACTTTTGTTATTTCCAAATCTGATAAGATTCTGAAACAGAGACTTTTGCAGTCTTCATACAGCACCAAATTGCTATAGCATCCTCCAAACTTAGTGCTTCAGTTTTCTTTGACTCTTATCTGACACAGAGTGTGAGGTTAAAAGAAATGCACTTGGCAGTGGAAACTTTCTGTGTCGGGATGTTGAATGTCATATCATCATTGGTTATCTTGCTTCTGACATAGCGTTTTTTGACAGTCATCACCTCAAGTTCCTCCAAGTCTCAGAGAAGTGATAGAAGTCAGGAGAGCAGCAGAACCCACAGGCTTCTGACAACCCTATGCTCCAACTGGTGAAACTCTAAGGGTACATACGGGTACCACCGGTCAGAGTGACTGTGTAGAAGCTTCTGTGTAGACTCTTTGGGCAGAGAGGGGTAGAGTCAAGTTTACTATGAGGAAGACATGTAGAGGGCTTGGATTTTCGCAGAAAAGAACTGATCTTGGCACCAATTTTGCATATGATCTATATGTAACTTTTTCTATAGATCAAAACAGTGATGCAGGTTTTTGCTTTTTTTTTTTTTTTTGCTTTTTGGGTCACACCTGGCTCTGCACAGGGATTACTCCTGGTTCTGCACTCAGGAATTATCCCTGGCGGTGCTCAGGGGACCATATGGGATGCTGGGAATCGAACCCGGGTTGGCCGTGTGCAAGGCAAACGCCCTACCCACTGTGCTATCACTCCAGCCCCTGATGCAGGTTTTTATCTACAGAAAGAGTGGAGCAAATATTTTATGCAGAATATCATTTTAAGCAAATTCTAGATGTTTTAGAGCAGTTAATTCTTTCTTTCACAATAGAATTTTGTATTTATCTATTATCTTTGCTCTTTCACTGGAAGAAACCAACAGAATTGGCAAAAATTACCCAATGTTTAAATTTAATATTAAAGGTCTGTGGGCTGGAGCAATAGCACAGCGGGTAGGGCATTTGCCTTGCACGCAGCTGACCCGGGTTCAATTCTCAGAGAGCCGGGCAAGCTACCTGTGGTAGAGTATCTCAACCCCACAACAGAGCCTGGCAAGCTACCTGCGGCGTATTCGATATGCCAAAAACAGTAACAACGAGTCTCACAATGGAGATATTATTGGTGTCCGCTCGAGCGAATCAATGAGTAATGGGATGACAGTGACTGGCAGTGGCTTAAAGATCTGTATAACAGAAAATATTTGTATTTTTGAAAATTATATTTTTCCATAAAAATCAGTTTAATATGTACAAAAATGTTTTTTGTTACCTAGACAAATATATATTAAATTAAAAAGTGACTGAGAAAAAGCACTTCTCCAGTAAAATATATAAATTTAAAGCAAGACTTACTTATCTGGTCAAGAGGATCTTAGAAAAAACATGCTGTATGTATTTATCTACCTTCTCATTTGAAAGTGGTTCGTGTTTCCTGAATTTATTAAGTAATAAAATGGTGATGTAATAAGGCATTTAAGGAATCAACAATTTACATCTATTAAGAAAAAGTATAAGTTTAAAAAGTCTCAGTTTAAAAAATATAAGCTTATACTTTCTACAAATTTAAGATACTGCTTTGAAAAATTACTAGTCTATTAATTATGAGAATCAGTGATTGTGAAAACCATTTAATACATATGAGTATCTGTATAAACTATTTGGTGATATATTTGCTCAAATTTTTCATCATGCATTTTATTGGATTGTTTTGAGGTATTTCTTTATAAGTCTTTGTTTAATTCTTTGTTAGATGTATGACATGAAAATCCTCTAATTACTTTTATGCTATCTTTATCTTTTTGATATTCTTTTTTATTTTTGTGTATTTCATTTATTTCCTATAATTGCTATTGTATTTTGTTTTTTATGTTGGGTATTATTATTAATTTTTAGAAATATTTTGTTTTTAAAACAAGTCGGGTAATAACTAGAAGGATATGGAAATACGAGATAGAAATCTGAAGCTAGCTGCAGATTTTCAGCTTATTTTTCATATTCTTTCATGTGTTATCTGATAAGCATTCTGAGTCTAATCCTATCAATTCTACACGCAGTTGAAAGTCCCCCTTTTTTTTGTAATTTTTCATCAGGTTATAGATGGAGATTAAGTCATTCAAGTATTTCTACTTTCACTTCCCTCATCTCTCAGAACAATAGAGCAATCATATCTGGCTCATATTATGAATAACACTGGAAAATAGAATTTCCCACAGAACTTCATTTAGTTAAAAGTAAAATGCAGGGCCTGGAGCGATAGTACAGTGCGTAGGGAGTTTACCTTGCATGCGGCCAACCCAGGTTCGATTCCCAGCATCCCATATGGCCCCCGGAGCATTGTCAAGAGTGATTCCTGAGTGCAGAGCCAGGAGTAACCCTGAGCTTCGCCAGGTGTGACCCAAATAGCAAAAAAAAAAAAAAAAAAAAAAAAGCAGTTTATTGGGTTGTAGTGCATAAGAAAGGAACGAACCATCCTTGAACATACTGCATAGGATGAGATCTGCTTGGAAATTTCCCTCTGCCGTCTCCAGTAACTGATTTATATATTATATCCCAAGAGTAAATAAGATTTTGTTGGATTTAGGGAATATCTTATAATTGATAGAACTTTTCTGACATACAACCATGTGCTAATCTCAGAGCCTCAAACAATATGACATAGAACATTATTTTTTCTTGTATTGTTTTATGAATGGTCATTCAAAAAGAGATTGACTGTGTTGAGATTAAATATTGTGATATTAAATGGGGGATGGGTAAATTAGCCTGTAGAGAGTCTAGATGAAATTACCCAGTGAGACAAGAAAGTAGCTTGATGTGCTAAAAATAACCAGATGTTAACATATTTCAAATATATATGAAAGAACTAGTCTGGCAATAACAAAGATGATTATAGCGATAACCCTGAAAAAAGGTTTATTCCAAGATAACTCTCAAAACAGCAAAAACCCTAATAGCACTTGATAAAATGGGGAAAAATGCTCAAATATTACCAAACAAGACAAACAAATGACACCCCCCCCCCACAAATTCTGACAGTCACTGAGTGACAGAGAAATGCAAATCAAAACAACAATGAGATATCACCTCATAGGAATAATAATGACCTTTTACAGAAAGTTTGAGAACAAGCACTGGCAGAATGAGGAGAAAAAGGATGCTTCATTCACTGTTTATGGAAATACAAACTGTCTAACCTTCATGGTAAGAAGTATGGAGTATTCCCAAAAAGAATGATCATAGAACAATCATGTTCTAAATACTGAAAATCCAGTGATTATACCTAGAATCCAATGATTGTAGATTCATCCTTAGGCACAAAAACACTGATTTGTAGAGATATATGCATGATTGGTATTTACAATAGGCAAGGTCTGACTAACAGCAGACAAGAGTGTAAAAGTGTCATAATATGGGTTCAGAATAAAAATTGCTCCACTATAAAGAAGGCAAAACCTTACTCTTGCTCCAGATGGTCAGAACTAGAGTGTGCCATGTTAAGAAAATTAAATCAGAAGATGAATTAAGAAATGAATTAAGGAGAAAGATCAATTTTGCCTGATGTCACTCATATAAAGAAACAAAACAAGGAATAGACAATGTTAAATGGAAACAAACCTTTAGACTCTGGTCATAGAACTGAGGTTACGAATGGGAGGAGAAGTGGAGAAAAGTGTGCTCTGGAAAACCTTTTTATAAATATTGGCAATGGTGGTGGGTATGCTACCATACAAGTACATAGTACCATTTACAAGTAAATCATACAAATACAAATACTCTGGCAAACCAATGTCTCCTGAATAAAATATAACTTCAAAAAATTAAAAATATTATCATCTTTTGATTAAACATCTCAAGTGATAGAAATATATTTTCTTTTTTTCTGTTACTTTAAAAATTAAAAAAAACTTAATTTCATTGTACTTCCATTAAAATGACATAACTGTGATAATAAATACGTGTTACCACAAATGTATATTACACATACATATACATGTATATGTATGTATGTTTGTGTGTGTTTCACATTTCTAGAAAACAGAAAAGTCTGTTTGGATATATACTGACCAAAAACAGTAACAAGTCTCACAATGGAGACGTTACTGGTGACCACTCGAGCAAATCAATGAACAACGAGATGACAGTGTTACAGTGCTCCTGGATAAAGCAATCCAAGAAGTATTATTTTGAAATTGGAAAAATTATGGGCAAACAGTGAAGGTAAAAGTTATAAGAAGAAATTCATATGTACTTAGTGTATTATATGTTATTAGCTCTTTAACAAAAATCACACATGATAATATAGATAACAGAAATAAACTCTCTCTCTAAATTGCTTTCATTCATACATTTTACAATTTGGATGTTTATTTCTCAATTAAAATACAGGGTGCAGCCCAAGGATCTTATGGCCTCCCTCATTCCGGGCCCCAGGAGATGCTGGCCACTTGGGCTTGATCCAGAGTTCTTGACAGTTGTCATAGGCTACTTAGTATTGAACTTGGACCCTCTAGTATGCAAGAATACTCATCACCTCTCTGAATATTTCTTAGCCTCAGACACAAGTCCCTTGACTGGGAAGTGAACCCTATCCTTATTCTTTAAATTGTGAAAATAGAATTTTGGCCTGCTGATCTCTCCATATTAACTTAATTTCTACCAATTTAAAATTAAAAAATAAATCCTGAAAATAGTATGTAACAAATATATGAAGCAAAATTTAAAACTGACTTTCTGTTGAATTTTTTTGAAAAATTATTTTTATATTTTGATTGAATCACAGTGAGAAACACAGTTACGAAGTTGTTCATGATTGGGTTTCACTTGTATAATGGTCTAACACCTGGTCCTGCACCAGTGTACATTTCCTGCCACTAATGTCCCCAGTTTTCCTCCTGCCACTCCCACCCCCTCCTGCCTTTATGGCAGGCAGTTTTGTTTCTGTTTCTCTCTGAAAAAGTATTTAAAACATTATCCACTTTGCTTTGTTATAAAGTTCACTCTCAGGCAGTCCTAACTCACCTTCCTGATTTGATCTGCTTGATTCTGTAACCATGAATGTTTAATTCTCATTTTATTTGCACATTACTTACATCAGACTGAATTCAGTCCTGTTACTAATTTTCAAAATCTAACATCATTTAAGTGTTCTCTTTAATACTGACAGAGCTTGGAGGATGTGAAAATAGTGAAATATGAGTTCTATTTTTATGGGGCCACACAGGAAAAGTCAAAATTGAAAGAAAAAGGAAAAGGAAATATTATACGAAGACCTAAAATTACACAGATATTTTTGTACGAAGTGTGTGGTTGTCTTAAGCATAGTAAAGAGGCTTGGGGAAAATGTCTATTATTGACCAATTAATAGGATGTATTCTTTACTCAAAGTAGAAAGTTAAAAGACATGCTCAAAAACAGATGTGATAGACACATGTCATGACAATAAGAATTTATATTTCTACTCACTATAGATATTATTGACAAAAGTTTTAAAGCTACATATTGTGTTAGCTTGCTTAAGGTATTTTAATGCTATAAACCCAAATGTGATCCAAATTATTTTTAATATGCATAAAAGCAAAAATTACTCACTTAAATTTCATGCCAGTTTTTAGGGATATATCAGCCAATCCTATAACATAATAAAAGACTGAAAACATAAGTCTGTATAATTTTTAACCAGAAGGGAGGTTGTAAATATGCAATTTTATCTTTAAGAGACAAATTTTAATTTTTCCTATCATATAAATTGCTAGTAAATGTCAACCAAAAGATTTCTGGACCTGGGACTGGAGAGAATTCAGTGGGTAGGGCATTTGCCTTTCATGAGGACAACCCAGGTTCAATCCCTGGCATCCAATATGGTCCTCAAGCACTGCCAGAAGTGATTCATGAGCACAGAGCCAGGAGTTACCCCTGAGCATTGGCAGG
This sequence comes from Sorex araneus, assembly GCF_027595985.1. NCBI lineage: Eukaryota > Metazoa > Chordata > Mammalia > Eulipotyphla > Soricidae > Sorex > Sorex araneus. Next base: position 51,787,151 of record NC_073311.1, read on the forward strand.
TGTGACCCCCAAATTAAACAAAACAAGAAAAAGATCACTGACTCTGGAGCTCAGCCTCACCAATAGGTTCCTTGGAAGGATTCTGCATCCACTGAGAGGACGGGGACTCCGGTCACTGTGGTGACGCACTGCAGGATCAGAGGAATCTGAAGTATGACCTGAAGTCACCCCTGGACTCTCCCAACCTGGTGGCAGCATTGCATAGAGGGCTTAGAAATGATGTATTCACCCTCTCAGGGACAAATTTAAGGTCTAAATGATTCCTTAGCAATACAGGGCGTACTATTTTATAGCAAAAATTATGAATATAATTATGTGAATGGAATATTTGGAATGGGGGATTTGATATAAAACACAGCAACCAAGTTGGCAACTGTATTTGGGCATCTGGAAGGCCATCATAAGACACTGGCACACCCAATGTCTGCCTTCACCAGAAAAGCAAATTTCATGGATAACATCTCCAACACTGTCCTCCTTGTATGCATTTGGTTCCAACACCGGGAAGGCAGTTAAGTCCTTGCAAAAGTAAACCAGAGTCAGTTGAAAGCAAACCAAACATGCCTTAGAATGTCAGATGTGGTACTGTCATTGCCAAGGGGTCAAGACAGTTTTGATTTGGGAGTGATGGCGAAACATGTCTAGTTTCTAAAGCACTCCAATCTGCGTAACTGATAGGAGTGGATTTCAATTGTCCTTATTATATATTACTAGAATTTTAAAATACAAGAGCATCTGAGGAACAAATCAATGTAACTGATATAAAAATAAATGTGAGTGGACTTTTCTTGTTTATTTGTGACACTTTGAAGTGTCATCCAGTTAGAGTAAATGATTTTGACTTTGATGCTTTAAAATAGCTATATTCAAGTGTGAGTTCTCTCTTTATAAATATATATACATATATTTGTTCCTATTTTATATAATATCTATTACATGTATGTATATATACATGTGTACACATATATGTATATACGTTATGTTAAATATGTATATATATTAGTCATTGTTTTGGTTTGGTTTTGGGAACACACCTGGTGGTCCTCGAGGCTCCTGGGTTTGTGCTCAAGAATCACTCTTGGCAGGCCCAGGGGGCCACATGGGCTATAGGGAATAGAACTTGTGTTGCCTCCATGCAAGGTAAGTGACCTACCGTTATACTATATCTCTAGCCCCTGCATCCAGTATTTTAAGCCTTTCTCTTTGTATTAGCTTAAATTTTTTGTATTTCAAAAGAAAGTTTGTTTCTTCAGGCAATTGAAAGTGATCACGAAATGGAGAGAAATGTTTCAGATATCTTAGTTGTATTTATTGCAAAGCTATTTAACATGCACTTATATATTCATGCAAAATTATATATAATGATGTTTAATGTAATTGGTTGTGCTTAAGATATTTGTTAAACTATAGGCCAACAACTAGGTGCATTTTGACACTTGCATTTTCCTGTACGTATGTGTTTAAATAGGAGTGGTAAATGAGATGCAATCAGCAGTGGAAACTTTTCTCTGTGCAATGGTGCACTATGGTCACTGGCTATCTTCGTTCTGACACAGTGCCTCTACGCTCTGTCAACACATCAAGCACCTGCTAGACTCAGAGAAGAGGTGCAAGCCAGCAGAGCAGCTTATTGTGTTCCCAACAGGCTTGCACTCGGGCTGGTGGAGTCCCTCCGGATGCACACAGGTACTGTCAGCCGGTGTGGGATGATTGGGAACCAAGTCTCTGTGGCTACTCGGTTGGGCAAAGAAGTAGAACGTAGAATTTGTTATAGGGAAGCGGTGTAGAAAGTTTGGGATTGTTGCATAAAAGTTTGACCTTGGGATCTGTGTTAATATAGAAGATAACTTTACAAGCTAACTTTAGAATGAGAGCGGATCAAATGTTTCTGATGCAGAATATTATTTTTAAGTTCTCCGGTAGGTGATGGGGAAATATTTAATTTGTCTAAACAGCATATACCTGTGTTGTTCATCGTACTGCTGTTGGTGCTACCTTGGTTAGCAATGAATTATCCAAATTAAAGTTTCCTCAGTGTCATCAAACAGTTTTCATTTTTAGAACATATATCTAACTGAAAAGTTCAGTTTAATATTTGCAAATATCTTGAAAAGTTCTTTTCTTTTTGCCCAAAAGTTCTTTGGGCAGTAGATATTTTCAGTTAAAAGCTAAATCAAACAAGTTAGATAGGAAATTGTTTGACTATAAAGCAAGGTTTTACTTAAGTCAGAGCAACCCCTGAGCACTTCTGTATGTGCCTCCATGACAAAAGAAAAATAAATATAAAAAAAGGAGAGTGAAAGAAAATAATAATAGTGAGACTTGACCTCCTTCCATTTGGTACCTGATCTTAGGGTAATGGTTTTAAGTAGTTTGCCATTTTGCATAATGTCTCCTCTGTGCTTATGGTAAATTGCCCTTACTATATTTAAGAAAGTTCATTTTATCACCATTTTATTGATATTTCATATCATGGATTAGTGTTGTATCTTGTTAAATGCTTTCACTATATCTGTTGATTCATAATATTTTATTTTCTGTGTTAATTTATACCACATTGATTTGAATATATTGTGCCAGGCTCAGAATAAATCCCACTTGATAATAAAAAAAAGCTAGGATTAATTTATAATCTGTCAGTGTGGTAGAGGGTATTTTTGTTGGAAAAGGAATATGAGCTGACCTATTCACGTGACATTATTTGACAGTCTTAATTTGAGGAAATTAAGTCTCAAATTATGAAATACTAAGTAGTATATGGTAAGATAGTTTGATAATGCAAGGTTCAAATATATTTAGAAAAAAAAACATTAGCTGGTCTTTTCTTGGAAGAGTGAGTTTTTGTTTTAACAACTCTTTATCTATTACATTTCTAGGGGAAAGAGAATATTATGTATTTTTGTGGAAGTACATATATAAGTCTACTGTAGTTGAAATATATTTAGGTAGACATAATTAATAAATATATATTTTAACTACACATATTTACCAACTTATATGTTTTTTCCTAATCATTTCATATATTTGTTTCAGATATTTTCCGAGAAGTTATTTTGACACATATATTGGAGACTATCATGCTTATCAGTTAGGACCTCTATTCCTTTATGATGAATGTTTACATTTTAAATTTTTATAAAGGATTACATGAAGTTTTCATTGTGTATTTTGTTTGAAACCCTCAGAAATGAGTCAGGAGGGAGTAACATATGTGGAACTGAAATTGAACAAATCAAAGAAACCAGCAGGCAAAAGACATCCAGCTCACAAAAAGAAAGGTATTCACAATTTTGTTCTGTTTTTTGTTCATTCTGACAATATCTTCGCATCAGTTAAACATGAAATCGTAATAATTATGCTTATAGTATGTTAACATGATTTTTACATACTTTACACACTAAAGGACATACTTAAATCCATATTGAGATTTATAATAGTAAGGAGAAGTTGTATTCAATTGAGTTTGTAGATTATTTATGTATTTTGTTCTAATTTCTGAGACCTGCCGTGCCAGTGCTAACTTTTATTTTCCATTTTTGATCTTGTCCAGGATTTCCATGGCATATTGTTTCAGTAATTCTGGGAATTTTAAGTTTTTTACTTCTACTGGCAACCTCAGCCCTAGCATATGCTTGTGAGTATCAGGAATAAGTGTTTATTTGTACAATAATAAAAAATTAAATTATACTGGAATAAAATAAGATGATTATAACTAATCTCTGCTGAAAGTGTCAAGTTTGTATATGTACTCTTTTCTTTTTTATTTTTTCTTTTCTTTTTGAGTCACTCCCAGCAATGCTCAAGGCTTACTCCTGGCTCTGCAATCATGAATTACTTCTGGTGGTGCTTGGTGGACCATATGGGATGCCAGGGATTGAACCTGGGTTGGATGGTTGGGCACGTGCAATGCAAATGCCATGCCCGCTGTACTACGACTCCGCCCCTGTAGATATATTCTTAATCTGATGGTGTTGATAGTTTTGTGAGGATGGTTTTATTATAATGGCATCAAATGTCATCAAATATTATTATTCCTATAATCATATAAAGCATTGTTTAGAGGCAGGGATTTGCGTATGTTCCATCTGAAATGTGTTCCATATGACCAGAGAACTGGGAATATATTTATTAAAATTAACATTGTAGGGAGCTGGAGCAATAGCACAGTGGGTAAGGCGTTTGCCTTGCACGTGGCCGACCCAAGTTCGATTCCCAGCATCCCATATGGTCCCCTGAGCACCGCCAGGAGTAATTCCTGAGTGTACAGCCAGGAGTAACCCCTGTGCATAGCCAGGTGTGACCCAAAAAGCAAATAAAATAAAATAAAATAAAATTAACATTATAGCACCTCAATAATTCTTAGATCACAAAGGAAACTAGGCTCTGTCTATTTACAATGTTCTCCATCTATTTTACATACTTCACATAAGTTTTAAAAATGTCCTTACAAAACGTTTGTTTTTACTATCCTTTTCACCTGATGATTATTAATCTTTGGTTTCACTCATTTGAGAATTAAGAGTATCTTCTATTGGTCCCAAACTATCTATGAACAGCAAACACATACAAAAATAAAAAGTCAGTTAATGAACTTGCTTTTTAAAATAAAAATTTCTAAAATATATGTTATCAATACTACGTAATAATTTGGAGTGGTTGGTGAATGGTGCATAATACTTCAAATTTAGAATGACATTCTTGTAGGTGATGATAAGCTATAAAGAACAGGAAAGAAATTCAGGAGGCTCGTCATATAGGAGACTTACTCATTCAGGGAAGAGAATAATATGAAAAAAGATGGATTTTTATGTTAAAACAGTTAGAATTTCTTGTCAAGTAGATGTGGCTATAAATGAATTTGACTAGTATGTATGCATGTTAATGAAGAGGTTTTTGGACCATATTATGTCGAATAACTTTGGTATGTCCTTTCCTCCTCGTAAAGTTAAATTCCTCAGAAATCTCTGGTTTAGTGTTTATAAGTGAAATAATGCTTTTCTCTTCTTATGTTCTTTGCACAGTTACTTCAGAGAAATGTCCTTTTTGTATAGGCACAGGAAGACAGTTAATGGTATGCTTTTGTAACTTGGGAGTTATTTAACTAAAAATAATATTCACTCCTGGGCATCTGTTTTCTTGACTTAAGTCTCAGTTGCCCTGTTTTTTATCACCTCAAAATCAGGGTCCTGACAAGTGACTGGTTGGACCCAGGGCAAGCTGTGAGCTACTCTGGCATCGAAATGGGCCAGGCCAAAGCACCATCATACTTAACTATAAGTTAAGAGCATGGTCATGGACAAATTCTGTCATGATCCAAAGAGTAGTGACTGGATTAGGACCCTGCTAGGATTAGGAAAGAGTAATCTAAACTGAGCACTGTAGTTTGAGATCTATAGCGAGATGTTGCCAGGAGAGCCATTCTATATACTTAATGTCTCTCTTACTGTATCCATACAAAATGACTAACATTATTAAGAAGTAGAATTAAGATGAATATTTAAATGATTGTTGGACTAAGGAAAGGAGAAATGCACCCATAGATGATAAATTGCCTTTAGGCGGGTTTTCTTGCTGAATGAGAATTTGTCCTAGAAGAACCTTCCCCTGATGAAGGGACCTTACATCATACCCAGCTGAGCTCAGGGTCTAGCCCTGACTTTGTGATCAGGTATAACCTCTGTTGGACTCTGGGAGAACATTTGTGGTGCCCAGGAATGAACCCAGGTCAGCAGTGTACCAGGCAAGCATCTTCCCCACTGCACTGTCTCTCCAGCCCCGAGATTTGCTTTAGACACAAAGGGAGCTTCTGGGAAATTCACACAAGGACACAATCAGACACATTACATGAGGAGTTAGAAACTTCTTTAAAAGTTGATTTTTTTTTATGAGCTGGAGCATTAGCACAATGGGTAGGGTGTTTGCCTTGCACATGGCTGACCCGGGTTTGATTCTTTGATTCCCAGCATCCCATAGGGCCCCCTGAGCACCGCTAGGAGTAATTCCTCAGCGCAGAGCCAGGAGTAACACCTGTGCATTGCTGGGTGTGACCCAAAATACAAAACAAAACAAAACAAAACAAAACAAAAATTTTTTTAAAAGTTGATTTTTTTTAAACTTTTGCACTTTGGGTTCCAGAACAAAATTATTTATCATCCTCCCTTCATGAAAGAATCTCAGCACTGATCCTGGCAATTTTTAAAATAATTTTACCAAGGAGACATTTTGTCAATTATCTGAAACTGTAGCTCAGACCTTTATGATTTTATTTATTTGCTTTCACATTTATTGTCTTGTTATCCAAAGCGAAGAAAAATGGGGCTGTGTGCAAAACTTGGTTTGGAAAGAATTTCTCTGTAGAGGAAGAAAAGAGGAAGAGTAAAATACTTTCCCAGAAACTATCTCTGAAGGATTTACATTCCAAGTTCAGGATGGTGTTCCTGAAACATTTAACTTAACCATACAATTGAGGCATAACATTGTTTGTTGCAAGTAATATTTAGTATGTATTTTCCTATTTCTCTATGAAAAAACTGTTTAAATATTTTTGTGATAACAGTTTTTACAATAAGACTATATATACATATATATATTTAACGGTGAAACTATACTCCTAGGACACAGTTCTAAACTGTACATAAAAACATACTGTATGAAGCTACTCTCTCTCAGTGGATTTTTATTTTTATGTGAATTTCACATTTTACTATGAATGTAAGTGAAGATTAAGTTCCTCTGGATGAGGGGTGGTTCTTGGAAGTCACCCAGAGGTTTCAGGGGCTATTCTTGACTCTGCGCTCAGTGGTGACCCCAGTTGTTCTCAGGAGACTGTATGTGGTGCTGGGTATGGGACCCAGTGTCAGCCACATGCAAGAAAAACAGTGCCTTACCCCCAATGCTGTTTCTTTAGCCAAAATTTCACCTTTTTGCTTAAAGAAAAGACATAGTAGAGAGAAATGCTGACTGTTTTAATGCAATAGAGGAGACTATCAAAATGAGAGTTTCAGGCTCATTCAGTGGCAAGCAAATACTTTAAAAAACTGTGTTCATGCATCTCTTAAATTTGGTACAACATTTGTATGTCAGCATTGTTTGCTAACTTGGAGAAATAGTTATATTTCCTGTTGTTATAGCCATGATGAAACTGAAACTCGTGCTGTTTTATTTTTATCAGAGGATATTAAATTTAACTAAAAGATTGTTGAGTACCAGAGAATTAAAGTAAAACTATCAGTGAATTTTTAACGTGGTCCTTACAGAGCCACATCTTGTGTTTTATTTATTTTGTTTTTATCAATTTTGTCTTTCAAATATTTTAAAATTTTTTTCACATTGACATTTCTGTTCTGTTATATATCCCCTGAATATATTGTCACTGTCACTGTCACTGTCATCCTGTTCCTCATCGATTTGCTTGAGCGAGCATCAGTAATGTCTCCATTGTGAAACTTGTTACTGTCTTTGGCATATTGAATATGTCACGGACAGCTTTCCAGGCTCTGCTGCGCGGTCGAGATACTCTCAGTAGATTGCCAGGCTCTCTGAGAGCGGCAGAGGAATCGAACCTGGGTCAGCCTTTTGCAAGGTAAACACCCCACCACTGTGCTATCACCTCAGCTCCATGAATATATTGTAACTTATACTAAAACGGGTGAACTTTTTCCCCTTATTTCTGGTGAAAGATACTAAATAATATACTGAATACAGTCTCACAAACCTTTAATTTTTGTTTTTGGTTTGAGGCCACAGCCGACAGAGCTCAGGGTTTCCAGAGTTCAGGACTCACTCCTAGCATGGCTCAGAGGACCCTATGGAATGCAGGGCTCAGACCAGGGCTGGGTTTGGCAGTGTTTAAGGCAGTCACCCTACTCGCTGTACTATCACGTAGACCCACTAGGTTTCACAAAGTTTGTAGCATTTATTTCAAAAGTAGAAGGAATAGAAGCAAATTATTTTTATAGTGCATGTGCTAGTTATATACATGCACATTTATTTTACATACTTAAGAATAATATATACTACATCTATTTAAAAATCTATTTGATTTGCAATAGGGGTATTGAGTGACCATCATGTTCAGTCTCTAGTCTACTTTCAGCGTGCATCTCCCTCCCCGCTCAGGATTTCCAATCACATTTTACTTGGTGTTCCCTTCCCTATCTGGGATGACTCCCCCAGTGTGTGAGGCTACCTTCCAAGCCATGGAGCCAACCTCTTGGTATTATATACTACTATTCTTGGGTATTAGTTTCCTACTCTGCCATTTTATATTCCACAGATGAGTGCAATCTTTCTATATCTGTCCCTCTCTTTCTGACTCATTTCACTTAGCATGATACTTTCCATGGTGATACACTTATATCCAAAGTTCATGACTTCATTTTTTCTAACAGCTACATAGTATTCCATTGTATAGATGTACCAAAGTTTCTTTAACCAGTCATCTGTTCTCGGGCACTCGGTTTTTTTCCGGATTCTGGCTATTGTAAACAGTGCCGCGATGAACATATAAGTGCAGATGTCATTTCAACTGTACTTTTTTGCCTCTCCAGGATATATTCCCAGAAGTGGTATTGCTGGATCAAATGGAAGCTCAATTTCTAATTTTTTGAGTAGTGTCCATATTGTTTTCCAAAGGGGCTGGACCAGTCGGCATTCCCACCAGCAGTGTAGAAGGGTCCCTTTCTCTCCACATCCTCTCCAACAGCCAAAAGGAGATAGAGAGAACAAATTGGAATGCTCTGCCACAGAGGCGGAGTGGGGTGGGGGGGATGATATAGGGGGGTGAGAGAGATACTGGGTTCGTAAGTGGTGGAGAATGGACACTGGTGGAGGGATGGGCTCTCTAACATTGCATGAGGGAAAAACAAGCACGAAAATGTGAATTTGTAACAGTACTCTCACTGTGACTCACTAATTAAAAATAAATAAATTATTTAAAAAAATAAAAATCTATTTGATCAGTTCACTCTAGAATTGCCTGCATTCTAGCCTAGGGTGTGGAATTTCTCTTCTTTATGGAAATATCTATCCTCCTTTATATTTCCTAACAAAATACTTTTTCTTTGGGACTCAAGCAATAGGACATGGGGAGGGCATCTGCCTTGCTTACGCTGACTCGGGTTCAATCCCTGGCATCCAATATGGTTCCTCAAACACTGCCAGGACTGGTCCATGAGCACAGAGCTAGGAGTAATCCCTGACCACTGCCAGATGTGTCACCCAAACCTAAAAAATAAGTGAAATAAATTGCTTTTTCTTTAAAAATTTATTTTAATTTATGAAACTCTAGAATATTTTAAACTAATGTTTTCCATGATGCACTAATTTATTTGGTAGTGCTAAAATTCAAATTCAAGTCTTCACATATGTGAAACATGAACTCTTCTTCATTGAGCTGCAATTCTGGCATTGAAGTTTTATTTACTTGAAAACATTTACTGCACAGTTGGGAATTTGAGTAAGTAAGAAAGAGAAATGATCTAACAAAGCCATCAAAATTTTACTTTTGTTTTATGGATGAAAGTATTTTGGAGGACATGTAAGAGTGAAAATTTGACTTGCCAAGAACGAAATGCTACATTCTCACCAGAAATCGAATATGATCATTCAACCTCACCTAGTTATACAGGTGTGTATTGTGTACTTAAAATAATGGCTTGCCATTTTCCCCCCTACAGAATTATGTCTTTTTGTCCCACTTTACCTTTGGATGTAGGAACATGAGTAGGAGGTAATGGGCCTTGGGTAAGGAGGTGAGGGAACTGTGAATGAAGACTGGAAGTGTCAACACTATTGTGAAAATATTACCTTAACTAAGCATTACCTAAATATTACCTTACAATACTCTTAAAAGTTTATGTTAAGCTTGTAAGATCTTTAATCTGGCTATACTCCACCACTAAATTATCTTTTAATAGTTAATTATGAATTTTTAGGGAAGAAAATCATATTATATTGTTACATTGGTGTGATTAGTTCAGTATTTTATGTTCCTGGATATATATTTCCAAGTGTTGATCCCTTAGAATTTCTACCATTTTCATATATTTTTGTAGGTATATTTCTTCCAGCAAAAAACCTACTCAGTGTTGCTGCAGTTAATTTGTACTTTCCTATTTCTTATTATGATTTTAACAATGTTTTGAGTCTTGTGAGACACACTTACTACATCAACTATACTTGACTTTGGAATATTTCGAAAGACCTAACAAACATACTTTTGGGATAATGAAGGGTTTTACCTGTTTTATGGTCATCCTGGTTGAAGAAATCACTTCAACAAAATGCATTCAAAGTACAGTTTATCAGCACTTTTTGGACTGAGGATAATCATTGTGACTTTTGTTTTCAAGACAAGAAAAATCCGTCTGACAAATGTCATGGAAAATGTTTTTACTGTGTCAAAAACTGTTACTATATTTCAACTGAAGAGAAAACTTGGGAGGAGAGTAAGAAGTCATGCCAAGATCGTGGACGTAGACTCCTTAAGATTGATAATAAAGAGGAAGAGGTTTGTTTCTTTGTTAACACTAAGTGCTTTATGAGGAGTTTGTATGTACTGTGAGTTAGAACTGTTGAAGTTTTCCACCACTGTAACTTGGCAGGTTTGGTTTGACATACTTCTAGATATGCTTGTAGATTCCCCTCAGAAGAGGGGGCGCAAGCTAAACAGAGGCCTATAAGAACTATAGTTCCACCCAGAAATATAAGTTTGCTGACAGGAAGCTCACCATGGTAGGAGGTGGGGGGATGGATGGGGAGGGGGACACTGCAACACAGGGGAAGGAAAAGGCCACTCTGGGGCAGGGAAGTGGTGCTGGCAGGTGGTAACATGTCCTGCATGAAACCCTGTCAGTCAAAGCTTTGTGAGCCACGGGGCTAAAAGGCAAAAAATAAAGTTTCTGCCTTTGAGGCAGGTTGGTAGGTGGGAGGGAAACGGGACATTGGTGGAGGGAAGTGGATTGAAGGGATTGTTGTTGGAACGCCGTATGCCTGATACTCAAACATGAGTAATTTGTCAATCATGATGCCTCCACTAACATTTTGTATAAAACGGAATGACTTTCTGGTTTTTCTTATTATATTTGATGCGTCACATTTTAATGCCTTAGTAATCAGACTGTTCAGTGCTTGGTGTTAACAACACAAGGTAAGAGAAATACTACCGTTTGTGTTATGAGAAGAATAAAAAGCACAGTGTCTTATTGAACTGAGTTTAATTTTTTCACCCTTGATATTTTTGAAGCTTTGAAGTTTCAAGGAAAAATAAATTTTTTATGATTATGTGAATATCAGATTGTAAAAACCAGTGAGAAAGAATATAGCATGAATGACATTCAAATTGAATTTTGGTTTGACACATAATCCAGAGTGACAGGGGAAGATTTTCATATCTTCCTGGGAAAATATAGATCACACTTTTCATCCTTTAGGTTTGGGAAAGTTATACAAGGTAAGCTTGAATCTGTGCATTTTCTTCAAATAATTAAATTTAATCACCAAATTGTTTAAATTATAATTAATGCTAGAACGTTAATTCTCTTAGTATCTCACTTAAGACTAGTTAAAGAACTGTTTCATTTTATAAGTTTACATAATTCGATATTACTAAAACAGCAACATAAACAAGCTTCTCTATAAAGTTTAATGAAAAGTGTAACAGATTGTGGAATCAAAGACATGCAAAAATCACAATATAATTTTAACTCTCTTGATTAATTTTAACTTCAATTATCATTCACCCAACTAAATAATTTGATTTTGCTTAGTAGTGTAAAAGTTTATGTTTATTTCAAAATAAATTTTTCCTTATGAATTTTGGTCTCTTAAATTTTATAAACATTATTAATTTAAATGTTATGGAAATAGATATTTTTTATTGGAACATCTTGCAAATATTAACCCTATATATCCATGAGCAAATACAAATTTGTTAAACTTTCTGAAAACTGTGCCTTTGAAAGGCACAAACTTATATATAAGGCACTTAACACACTGGCATATGACTAGAAAATATTTCAGTGGACTTGACATATTAGTGGAAGAGCACTGTTTTAGACGAAATATTGAGAATTTAAACTAGTAGTTTATGATTTTTCTCCTTTAACAATGCTAAGTAGCAAATTAATAGTGATTTAAATTCAAATATAGTGGTTTAACCATGAACTGGTGGTTAAGCATGATATGATTATTTCTACCCCCAACACTAGCAATAGCATATGAATGAATTATTGGGATTTTTTAACTTAGTCTTCTTTAGAAATCTATACATGATAAAATCTAATTTTGAGGTATTTCTTTAACAGTCAAATTTAACGGTATTGCTTCCTATTGGACTCCGTAATAGATAAAACATTTGGGCTATTTTAACATCCTGGCTCTTGAATTAGTGGCACAATAAAAAGAGGTGTGCAATTTTTTTTCTAATTAATGTTTTTGAGTCTTGAAAGTTTCAAGAAGTTGAAACCTTCGAGAAATTGATGGAATCATAGTCATAAGAAAACAGTTTTCTTGGTTTATTTTTTTATTGAGTCACTGTGAGATACAGTTAAAAGCTTTTATGTTCGAGTTTCAGTCATACAATGATCAAACACCCATCCCTTCACCAGTGTACATGTTCCATCACCAATGTCCCCAGTGTCCCCCCCACTTCACCCCTCCCCCTGCCTCGATGGCACACAAGTTCCCTCATACTTTCTCTCTCTACTTTTGGGCATCATGGTTTGCATAAACAGTCCAGACTGCTTCTCACAAAGGTTGAAACAGACAATTTTCAGGTATTGAACCTGGGTCACCATGTGCAAGGCAAGTGTTTTACCCACTGGAATCACCTGTCCCTGAATTTTTTTCAATAAATTGTGGGTAAAAGTCATCTCTGTAAAGTTTGCTTACCCGTGGATAGTTCTGGGGTGTATCAAACTCAGTGAAATGAGTCAGAAAGAGAGGGACAGACGTAGAATGACTGCACTTATTGTGGAATATAAAATAACACAATATAAGACTGACACCCAAAGACAGTAAACACAAGGCCCAAGAATATTTCTCCAGAGTTAGAAGCCTGCCTCATGTCCTGGGGTAGAAGGCAGCTGGAATAAAGAAGGGATCACTCAGTCAATGATGGAGGAGTCATTAGGGATGGGAGATGTGTGCTGAACGTAGAGATGAGACCAAATGTGATAGTCTCTTAGTATCTGTATTGCAAATCATAATGACCTAAGGTACAGGAGATTATGGGGAAAATTGTATGCCATAGAGGCAGAGGGAAGGTTAGGATGGGGTTGGGTACTGGGCACATTGGTGGTGGAAGATGTGCACTGGTGGAGGAATGGGTGTTCAATCATTGTATGACTGAAACTCAAACATGAAAACTTTGTAACTGTTTCTCACAATGATTCAAAAAAACTGTTATCCATGTAGACCTAGTTTTTATACCCACATTGACTTAGTTTTTGTATCCACACTATATGATCAGCTGGACATGTCGCCATGTTGATTTGGTTTCTATTTATTTATTTGATTTTAACTTAGATTATACTTAGCTCTTAATGTCTTTCAATTTTCCATTCCACCTAGTTGTATTGACAACAATCTTTGTTAACAATTCATTTAAACTGCACTATTACAATAGAAATATTTATGTCAGTGTGAATCTTTGTGCTCTTTGATGTACACGTACTGCAGCACCTCCATCACCGCCTAAGAGCAGACACCTACAGCTATCCTGTCAGTGCCCCCAGCACACCCTGCACTCACTCAGTCTCCCCATTGTGACTTCAATTCTCTTGTCAGATCAAGGGTTTGCTTTCCTAGGAAATTGTCTGTTCCCTTTCTTTGCTTCTTACAATGTCATCTGTGAGTGGTCTTGAGTTTTCAACTTTAAATTACTGCAGATTGGAACTTATTTTTTTATATTCCTCAACAATGAAGATGTACTAAGTTTAACATAGTTGTAATTTCCTATTTATTTTCTTCTACGGAAGAAATATTTGTTTTCAGGCCACTTTGATACCTTTCTCCCACTTATGAAGACGAGAGTTCATGATTAATTAATAAATTTACATTTCCAGGACATACAATACTACACTAGGTAGGAACTGGCCCAGGTTTGGTTCCCCCCCATATATATATACATATATATATAATATAGACAGATAGATAGATAAAAGATAGATATATCTATATCTATCTATCTATGTAATATTTTTTGATGAGAACCTGGTTCCTGCTGTATATCTTAGAGAATTTGATGTTAAACCTGTCTAATTTTTAATGACAATTCTCTGGAGTTAAAGAGGTTTTATGAGATTAGTATGGTATAAGTGATTCTTCTTTTCTTACAGAAGTTTTTCCAGCCAAAAATCAAATATAGCTTTTGGATTGGATTGAGAAAAGATCGACTAAAAAGTTGGTCATGGGTGGACGGCTCTGAACTTTCTCGGCAACTGTAAGTTCTCATTTCTTGTCTTCGTTTCCCATGTTTCCCAGTAACTTATCTAGAGATTTTCTTTAATAACAATAGATATTTAGACACTATAGGTATATCTGAAATTATGTTTAATAGGATTCCTATCTAAGTCAGGCAATCAGATGCAAATTGAGAGCTCCAAAATCAGTCCTAAAGAGCATTATTTCTTCTCTTGTTCATTAGTGGAGGATCCTTAAACACTCAAATCACACTTTAGCTTTGGAATATTCTACTGTATATTCTAAGATACTAGTTCAATGAATATATGGAGCTAAAGTTCAAGTGATGATGAGAAAGTTGGGGCAACAGTATAGCGGACCACTATATAGCGGACCACAAGAAAGCTAGTCTTGCTTGTGGTCATGCTGGGTTTGATCCACTGTATCTGATATGGTCCATTGAGCCTAACAGGAGTGATCCCTGAGTGTGGAGCCAGGAGTTAACCACTGAGGTGGTGTGATGAGGGAAAAGGCACAAAAATAAATCTAGTCCTTCTTCTGACTGAAATTTGAAGCTATATATTTTGTTGTAAGAACTTAAAAATTCAATATCTGAAAAATTATTTCATAATCTTTAACTACTAGATGCAATAGAATTTTTCTAAATTTATGGACTCACCGTGGTGAGCATTACAAATTGTCCCTGATTGTGTTTCTGTCCTACAGTGTACCGACACCCATTCTTCCAGCAGTGTAATTTCCTAGCACCAGTGTCCCCAGTTTCCCTTCCACACGTTCAAGCCTTTCCCCACCCAATCTTGCTTCCTTGGAAGGCACCTCTCTTCTCTCTCTCTCCAAACAAAGACCAGTATGAAACTAATATCCAAGGGCCAGGGAAAACAGGTCAGCAGGACTGCTCAGTGGTTGACCAATGGTGTGGGAGGTGGAGGCTAGCTAAGAGAGAGAAGGGTCATGTCACAAAGCTCGTGTGAAATGATCACTCTGGACAAAAGCTGGGTGTTGAATGCAGGGAAAGAGATCTAGATGGTAACCTTTCAGTAACTGTCATACAAAACATAATTCTGGAATAGATGCAAGTGTATTTTGCATTTTTCTACAAATGTTTTGCAAAGCCTAGAAAAATGTGCTAGTTCTCTATAGCATAGATAAGTTTAACTTATGTCAAAGAAGATACTTTTAAAATGGAGAAAATGTCCCCTACAGTTTAACCTGTAAAAGGGATACTTAACATGCTGTTTATTGGAGGCCCCACAATACTTCTAATCTCTTATTGGTAGAGGAGTTATAGTAATAACAAACATGAAAAATATATCCACCTGCTCCTTTTTTTCTTATATGGTTATGCAGGGATGGAGAGATTGTGGGGATGAATAATAAGAGTAATTGTCATAAGTGTAATAGTATATAATAAATGTCACAAACTGACCTACATTCTCTTGCTTGTTGATTAACCTCAAGGAACATGCTGCTAAGAGGATTTTTGTGTATGATTGTTAGAGGGTTCGACTGATAAGTTTGAAATAGTGTGATGAGGGCAGCCTCAAGACCATGAGGTTTGTACAGTATCTCACATGAGCTATTTTTGTGCTACTCGATGGACAGCAACTAGTAGAATCAACAACTGGTAAAAAAGATGCTGATAATAGAGTCAGTTTAGATGCTCTAGGGATGGCCAGTGTCCCATAATGTTGGAGAAAACCAGCAAGAGGAGAGATTTGTGGGAGGGATGTAAAAAGTGAGAGAATACAGATCATCAGAGGGCATGTATGAGCCTCTTGACTGTGAAGAGATGCTGTTTTAGATTTCTCAGGAGTGAGTACAGCAGGCTTCCTGTGCAGGGCTCACTCCGGACACTGTGTAGGTGTATGAGTGTGTATGAGCTATACATCGGGATGCAGGTAGTCTGTTGGAGTCTCCCAGGTGAGAGAGAAGAAGGCTTGGTGCAGGTGGACAGAGTTGTCCCTAAATACTTTAATTCATTATGATGAAGTGTTTAGCTTTTGAAGTGTTTAGCTTCAAATATGTTTTGGATATCTTGATTCAGTGAAATCAAGACGACTCTATTTTTTTTTTGTCCAAAATTGTAAAATTGTTGTTGGTATTGACTCTAGAATGTGATTGACATAATTATCATAAATCTAGTCGAGGTTTGCATTTCTAGGGAACATTTTATCAGGATCACAAAGTTCAAATGAGAGTTTACTGCTGGACATGCAAATTAGACTCATCTTCGGCTATAAGAGAGCATTTGCACTGTGAGGTTTGAAATGATCACAAAAGACTAAGACTTGTTCCATGAGACATGCATAGGTTTAAGATAAACTAAATATCATGTGAGCATATAATATTTTATTTTTAAATAGTATTTACTTTTGCTGGACTAGAGCGATAGCAGAGCAGGTAGGGCATTTGCCTTGCACGCGGCCGACCTGGGTTCGATTCCACCATTTCTCTAGGAGAGCCTGGCAACCTACCAAGAGTATCCGGCCCACACAGCAGAGTCTGGCAAACATTTTTTAGTATATTCAATATGCCAAAAACAGTAACAACAAGTCTCATAATGGAGACTTACTGGTGCCTGCTTGAGCAAATCAATGAACAACGGGATGATAGTGCTACAGTGCTATGACATTTAATTTTGCAAATTAATATTGACTATCATTAAAACTGAAAGTTTATTGAGTAAAGTAATAAGATGAAGAATGAAAATATGAAAGGGAATTTGGGCAGTGGGATATCTTTATGAGGCACGGTATTAAATTACCAAGTAGTATTCTAAAGATTGGTGAGTTTTCATTAAAATTCTTGTTACTACCAATCACTGCTATAAGTTAGATTCATTAAAATCTGGAAAAATTAAAATTAAGTGATTAATAAAAATCTCTTTATTGTAGCATTGTTGAACCATATAATTCAAACTTCATGTTCTCCTTTGACATCGTTTTGATTTCAGAAAATTTTAGTCTTTTGGTGTGGAAGACAATAGGCACTATTTAAACAATTGTATTCTTGAGCCTGAGCCATAAAACAATGGGTTGGATGTTTCTCTTGCATGCAGCTGACTGGGGATTGATCCCCACCACCCCACATGGTCCCCTGAAGCCTGCCAGGAGTGGTTTCTGAGCATAGGAACCAGGAGTAATCCCTGAGCAATGCTGAATGTGACCCTCTCCCCCACCAAATGTTGCATTCTCATTTACAATCTATCCTAGCATATTCTATGTTTGTATTGGAGAGCATACTGTATACAATGTAACTTGGATATAACAAAGAGTAGTTATCTAATAATAGTAGGACAATAGAATTTATCACATAAAATTCTTCCCAGAGTCTTCTGCTATATAATTGGTAGAATATTTCAAATGTACTTGTATAACTCAGATGTATGTCACTTCCATACTTAATTTTTTCCATCCCATCTCAAAGTGTTTATTAGCACTATTTAATCAATTTTAGATAGAGCTATATATAAATTTTAATTACAAATCTGTCTACATGTGTGTTTGTTCAAATAATTACTTTCTTATTTTAAATTTGTGATAATGTATTTTGCCTTTGAAATTAAGTAATTTGATTATGTTAAATATGTTCTTTTATGCAGGAAATTTGAACCTAAATCTACAGGTGATTCGCTGTGTGGATACATCAGACCATCACGTTTGTCATCTGATTCTTGTAGTAAGAAGCTTCCCTATATTTGTGAAGAGATTTCTTACCAGGATGATTAAAAGTACTGCTATGAGGCATGATAAGTTCATTCTTTAATACCACTTAGGAAATGAGCCTCAGAAACTCACTCAGTTTAATCAACTGTTCATGATATGTAGGTATTTATGTCCTCACAGACACTCTTGAGTAAAAATTAAATGTTTTATATTATAAACTGGCAATTTTGACAAAAGTTTTTAGTGACATTATCGATTCAATAAATCCATGAATTGAAATGAATTCACTTTGAATGAACAATTGACTTTTCCTTAATAATATAAATTTGTTTACCCAGGTAATCAATATTCACTGTTTAGAACTTAGAGTTCAAAATGTGAACAAATTCTCTTTAACTGTCTTCTCTAATATTCACCTTATTTCTTTCTTGAAAGCAAATATGTAATTGATTTTATAATTATTATTATTCTAAAGATACTCTAAGAATGTATGCTATACTCATAGTTTCTGCTAAAACAAATGTTGCTCAACTATTAACTTTGTTCTTTTTCTTTCTTTTACCATTTTCAGTTTTTGTGCCATACTTATTAGTGAGCAGGACTCACTCCTGAATTTCTGCTCAGGATCACTCCTGGCAGAGAGAATATATGTGCTTCCAAAATTTCACAATTATAGAATAATGTTATAATGAATGGGTCTAAAAAATGTAGCCATCTGCCAAGAATATGTATCAGACAAGAGTCAGAGAGAGGGCAGAGTTGTAAGGGACTTGGTTTCCAGGAGGCTGACCTAAGTTAGATCCCCAGCTACACATGGTCCCTTGGTTCCTGCCAGGAGTGATCCCTGAGCAAGGAGCCCGGACTATGCCATAAGCAGATTCAGATGTGACTCAAAAATTAAGAAGAAAAGAAAAGAGAAGATTAGACAATGGAAGAAGAGAGGAGAGGGAAGAGGGGAGGGGGGGACTGGGAGGGGATGGCAGGAGAGAAGGGGAGGGGATGGAAGGGGAGGGGAGGGGAAGGAAAAAAGAAGAGGAAGGGGAAGGGGAAGGGAGAGTTGTGGTGGGCAGTTAGGGGAGGAGAAGAAATAGCGAAGAAAAATGTACATGTCAGGTAAATGTGGGCAATGAAATTCCTTGCTAAATATATGTAAATTAATTGGAATACTAATTTAATACATATCCTGTCTAGAAAGTTGACATTGTCAATCTTCAGTGCAATCTCCACTGCTTCCCTACAGCTTTCTCAGACTGTGCTACTTATCTCTTTGCTTTCTGCAATAAAATCTTTACAGTAAAAGATCTCTTGTATCTTTTAGATTTAGGATTCCCTATAACTTGAAAGACTGTACATCAATGAGTCTGTTTCTTTTCTTCATGTGTTTTTCATGTCTATGTGAGTGAATAACACAAACAATTTTAAGGTAAAAAAATACAAATTTGTTCATCTTACTATTCTGTTCACTTTAAATAAATCTGGTGTTGGTTATTTGCGTGTTATATTTGTGTGTATTGTTGCAGGTACAAAGTCCCTGGGTCACTTAAAGCAATAGATTTTCTTTCATGGTTCTGGAGGCTAGAATTCATATTAAAATGTGAGAAGATTCTTGGTCTGTCTGCACTAATTTGGAAAAGTACCTCCCACAAATAACTTCATTTCTTTCTGAGTGCATTTTAAAAGAAACTATTTTTAAGTAAGGTCATATTACTATGTTAAAAGGTTTAGTTAAATATCTTGAAGGACTTAATTACTGTAACAATATTTCTTACCAAGACATAGAAATAGTAATATCATAGATAAATGTTTTCTGTCTCCAAACTATTCATTCCATATTAGTACAGCTTAAGAAAATACTGACTTTGCTTTTTAATCAATTGGTCTAATGTTGCTATGGTAATACAAAGAAGAAAGGATAGTTATAGTAGATTTAAATTTCAAGTGTTCTAAGATAAAACTTGGTGAAGTGAATTCAAGACTTCACTTTATAATAGCATCTTACTTTAGTATATTTGATATTAAAGCAGAGATAGACGCTGTCCATGGGAACAAAGTAGAAACAACGTGATAGATATAGAGATTTAACATATTTTTATTAGATTTTCAGTTTTTCATTTGTTTTCAAGACAAATCTACAAACATAGTGTCTTCATTTTTGAAAAGTTTCATTTTCCCCTGACACTACATAAACACTGTGTTTACAAAGTTGCTCATGATGATTTGTTGCAGACATTCAATACGCCAACACCAAGCCCACCACCTGTTGAACCTTCCACCACCTTTATCTCCAGTGTTCCCAACCACGCCATAAGCCTGCTCCCATAGTGGGCCCCAATAATTTATTTTTTATTGCTTGTTATAAATAATTTGCTAAAAAGGTAATCAAATATTGTTTCCTAAGAAGAAAGTTAGTGAATATTTTCATATCTCACCATGGAGATTTTTAAGCCCTGGTGTAAGAGATTACTAAGGTGTTGTTGCATATTATGCATCTGTGTTTATAATTTGTTTATTGGGTTTGGCTGTCTTCTATATTACAGTCCATCCAACTTGGTGTGCTACTCCTGGTTTGTCAATGTTGTGTAGTTTGAGATGTCACATGATCCTGCTCCAGGAAATCCAAAATTTTTAATGGAGTGATACAGCTGGAGCTAAATTTTTTAACTAGGTGGTGTTTTGGGGGCATGTGTTTGACTATGGGAGCTACCGAAAGTGCAGGAGATGAGGGAGGAGTAGCACACCCCAGAGTCCTTGAAAACCTGGATTTCAGTCACAAAACATGCATGTCTGAATTTTTCAGCAGATTAATTTTTAGATGGGACTCAGCTGATTCGTGGAGTCTGGCTAGGAATATGGTGGCAATTGTGGAGTATGGAGCTTTTGGGTGCCAGGGCTCTGTTCGGCTGGGGGCTGAGTTCACTTGCCCCACTCTGGGGTGTCCTGGACGACTCAGCATGCCTAGGACCAGAAGCATCTCTGCAAGTTTTTGATCTCTTTTGAGCTTTATTTATGAATCTCTGGATCCTGGTCCCCAAACAATTAACATAAGGTGAGCACTGACATGACACAAGCAACACCAAGTCTAAAAATAGCTGTGGTTCTCCATTTAGTCACTTTCGGTGTTCATTCACATTTTTACGTAACTTTATTGAGGAATACTTGGCATTCCATCCATTGGGGACATTTAAATTGAGCAATGTGTCAAGTTTTAAAGAATGTACATACCTGCTAAAACATTACACAGAAATCATGAACTCATCTTTTTGAAAATGAAAAAACTCTTTCTCACACAAGATAAAACTAGCTGAAAATGTGAAGATGAACTGAAGAAACATATAGGAATTAATGCTTTGGATTTGTAGATCGATGAAGTACTTTCTTCAAAAAATATATAAAAACCCTTGAGAGTCATGAAAAAGCAAATGTTCCAGTACACTAAAATCATAAACCGACTTTCACCAAGGATACACAAATGAAAAGTAAGTAACTCACTGTCATCCCGTTGCTTATCGATTTGTTCGGTTGGGCACGAGTAACGTCTCTCATTGAGAAACTTATTGTTACTGTTTTTGGCATATCCAATACGCACGGGTAGCTTGTCAGGCTCTGCCATGCAGGCTCCATACTCTCGGTAGCTTGCCAGGCTCTTTGAGAGGGGCGGAGGAATCGAATACAGGTAATTCCTGAGTGCATGAGCCAGGAGTAACCCCTGGGCATTGCTGGGTGTGACCCAGAAAGCAAAAAAAAAATTCTGTTCCATTGGTATAATACGTTGTGTGTGTGTATGTGTGTGTGTGTGTGTGTGTGTGTGTGTGTTTCTTAATTGAATCATCGTGAGAACAGTTACAAAGCTTTCAGGATTAAGTCTCATACAATGGTCAAACACCCATCCCTTCCCTTCACCAGTGCACATGTTCCACCACCAAGAATCCGAGTGTACCCCCCACCCTGTCAGTGTGGCAGATGATTTTCACTTTACTCTCTCTTTTCTTCAATTAAATTCAATTTTTGACAGAAAACCCACTATTGTTATTTTGAATTTTCCCCCAACAATCAGACCTTCTGAAAAGGCATCATTAGATCATTGTTTCTATTGCTGTTAATGAAGAGCATATGATGTCACATGGCTGCAACAGGGGCCTGAAACTCAAACCTGAGTAATTTATAAATCAACAGAGGCTGCATGGTTTTGGAATTCTGGTATCTTACTAATTTAGTCCAGTGGTATTTCTGCCAGCATATGCTGTGTTCCAGGTTCTGCCGTGCAGGCAAGATACTCTAGTTAGCTTGCTGGGTTCTCCGAGAGGGACGGAGGAATTGAACCTTGGTCTGCAGCGTGCAAGGCAAATGCCCTACCTGCTGTGCTATTTTGCTCCAGTCCTACTATTGCTCCTGCTAATTTCAGTTCTTGCCATCTATCCTCAAAAATACAAAAACATTCATATTCATTCAAAAATATATGCATTCCAATATTCAGCTATCACTGTCATGCTGTTGCTCATCGATTTGCTCGAGCGGGCACCAGTAATGTCTCCATAGTGAGATCTGTTGTTACTGTTTTTGGCATATCGAATACACCACGGGGAGCTTGCCAGGCTCTACCGTGTGGGCTTGATACTCTTCGTAGCTTGCCAGGATCTCCGACCGGGGCAGAGGAATTGAACCCAGGTCAGCTACGTGTAAGGCAAATGCCCTATCACTGTGCTATCGCTTCAGTTCCAATAGTTATAATAGATTTTAAAATCTTAAATAATTTTTTTCTTTTTTAAAGCTTTCTAGAGAGCTTTGTCTCTCTCATTTCAGGAGAATGCTGTTACAGTCCTGATATTCTGCCTCTTTAAATAATGATCTTCCCAAGTCACTTCCAGCCTCTTCAAATCACCAATTCAAAAGATGTTTTCAATTGTATTTTTCCTGTACTTCTCTGAACACAACAATGCCAATTTTGTGGAGTCCATCCTGTGACAATAAGTGCCACTACCCAAGTTTCCAAAGATATCAGTGACTGTACCATAGCTTCTAGAAACTGCTTTCTTCCACATGACATCTCAGGACAACTCTAGCGCTTCTTTAAGTTGCTTTCGGTGCATTACACTACATACAGACAAAAACATCCTTACCTGATACACCTCAGCACTGTCAATTATTAGATTCAACTCTTTAATAACACCAGTGATAACGCCCCCTTCCACTGTAATAGTTGGAAACTATTCTTCCTCTACTGTTCTATCTGATTTCTCTGCTCCATAATATTCTGATCTCTTAATTAGCATCCCGCACGGCAGAGCCTGGCAAGCTCCCCATGGCACATTCGACATGCCAAAAACAGTAACAAGTCTCACAATGGAGACATTGACTGGTGCCTACTCGAGCAAATCGATGAACAACGGGATGACAGTGCTACAGTGCTACTGTTCTATCTGACCTATCTAAGGCAGATTTAACCTAGTAACAAAACATCCAGTCTCAAACTTTGTCGATATTCTTGTCTGAAATTTCAATCACTGAAGAAAAATTAATTCTAATGAGCACTGAGCATCAAGGCTGAGATGTCACTCCTGCCATCTCAGCCTAATATATTATTAATCCTCTGGAATTTTATTCAGTAAGAACCCCAAGTCCCACTTCCTCCAGGAAGCATCTCATTCATTATCACAGACTTGCCTATGCAATAATACTGGAATAGGGGGTTGTTTGGATATTTACTTGCCAGCGCTTAGGGGACCACATTGTGATGCAAGACATTTAACCAGGGTGGGATGCATGTAAGGCAAGTTTAATCCCTATCCTTGGTCTCCTGCCTAGAAATCATATTATCACTCACACAGCACATAAATCACACTATCACTGCCACCCCATCTATCTTTCTTTTAACATATTCTAATTCCCTAGGACCAAATAGCAATATTCATATTCCTAATGATTGTGAGGAACTGGCCCAGCACAGACCACAGGGATCTATTTAGCTTTCTTAAGACTCTTTTCTCAGGAGTCCTCATTGTAGAATAACTTGTCTATCTGTCCCTGAGCAAGGAATTTGGATACAGGCACCCTGGGTTGCATGAAGGGTGGTGGTCAGACCAGATAACAAGACCCATATCACAAGACCCAGGACTGCCCCCAGAACCGGGACATTCCTGAATATTGGCGCGAATACTGATCTCTAAAACCATAGGCTAAGGAGTGATGTCCTTTTAAATGGATTGGTTAAGAAAGTTTGTAATATTACAAATCTATTGGCTATGAAATGCGCGGGCTCTGCTGTAATGGCGGGGAAGGCCTATGTAAGATCTCCTTTGCAGAAGCTCGGGGTCTTTGCCCAACCTGCTGGACCTGCGTGTCCGCGTAGGTGGCTGGACCCTAGCTAGCCAGTCTTACAATAAACCCTGCTTGCTGTTTGCAGTCTCTGGAGTCTCTTTGTCGTTATAGGGAGATTGCGATCTGTGCCCTAACAATGATAACTATAACAAATGGGAGATAGGGCCAGAGATGTGGCTCTGCAGATTAGTGCATGCCTCAAACATGTGAAGCCCTGCCGAATTCAATCCTGGCACTGTAAGAAGAAGAGGAGGGGAGGGGAGGGGAAAATATAAGAGGGAAGGAAGAGCAGTGGAGGGGAGAGAAGGGCAGGAGAGGGGAAATGGGAAAGAAAATCATACCGAAAAGAGACTGGAAATCGAAATGTTTTCTTTTAATTCCCCTATTTCTAAAGTTTCATGTTACATATGCCCAAATACAGTTATGGGTAATAATGTCATGGTGAAAGTCTGTTGTTATGTAAGTGCATATAGGTATTGGCAACCTTAGCTCATTCCCCTCCCAGTCCTCCACATCCTGCAAGGATGGGCACCTGCTTTAACAATACAATAGAACTGGGGGTGGGGAAGGGGAGAAGTCCTTCACAAGCAATGGGGGGTATGCAAAATTAAATTTTTATAGTATTTAATTACCATACCAAATTAATACTAGCCAAAGGGTAGGAAAGCATCCAAAATTAAATTCCTAATTTTGTCAAAAGATTAAAAAAATTTAATCACCTTTCCCCTATATAAAAAGTATCCTTTAAACAAAGAACTCCAGAACACTGGTTACAAAAATTGCCTCCCCCACTTAAAAGAATTCACAAACACAACCTTTCAGAAGGAGGGAGGAGACACAATGGGGAAGAGGCAGAAGGAAACATTTGCTAATGAAGTAGATCAGTTAATTTAACACATTTTCTGTCAAGCAAATCAACTGTCCTTAGTGCCTTGTTGAAGAAACAATGAAGGGATGTTCATTAAAAGCAACTGGCCAGGGAAAATAACCTCTTGCAGACAACCAGACTGCCTAACCATATTCTCGGTTAAGTATAATAAGCATAAGAGTGTAACTCATTCCATTCTCAAAGGTTATTTATTGGAGGTTGTTTAAAAGTTCAAATTAAAGTCAAAAAGTGTGTAATTGTGATCCTGCTGCCCTTGGGCCGCCCTCTCACTGCTCTTCCCCGCAGCTGTCGTCCCTCAGGAGCGAGAGGTTTTTTAAAATGGAATATTTTGATGCATCACTTGTGAGGATCTGGCCCAGGACAAACCACAGGAATCTATTTAGCTTTCTTAAGACTCTTTTTACAGGAGCCCGCATTCTAGAATAACTTGATTTTCTGCCCCTGAGCAAGGAATTCAGATACAGGCACCCTGGGTCACAAGAAGGGTGGTGGTCAGACCAGATAACCAGACCCATATCACATGACCCATATCACAAGACCCAGGACTGCCCCCAGAACCGGGACATTCCTGAATATTGGCGCGAATACTGATCTCTAAAACCATAGGCTAAGGAGTGATGTCCTTTTAAATGGATTGGTTAAGAAAGTTTGCAATATTACAAATCTACTGGCTATGAAATGCGCGGGCTCTGCTGTAACGGCCGGGGAAGGCCTATATAAGATCTCCTTTGGGGAAGCTTGGGGTCTTTTGCCCAACCTGCTGGACCTGCGTGTCCGTGTAGGCGGCTGGACCCTGGCTAGCCAGTCTTACAATAAACCCTGCTTGTTGTTTGCAGTCTCTGGAGTCTCTTTGTCGTTATAGGGAGATCTCGATCCGTGCCCTAACACACTTAGTAACTATTTCAAGGCAAGGCTCGGCCCCGGAGATACCTGAGTAAAAGTGATGTAGGCAGTAGATAGGGAAAGGCCCTTGGTAATGAAACAGATTAACAAAGTCTCTGGGAAGGAGAATCCTGAGACTGACCCACCTTGTGGATACAGAAAACAGACCTGATAAGACCTTCAGCAGACCCTGAGGAGGTTGGACCCCTCCCCATGAAGTTCCTCCAATTCCCTCAACCTCTCCCTTAATCTGATTAAAATGTGATCCAGTCTAACGAAGACCATCACCACTCCCAGCCTCCCTGGTAACCTCCTTAGCAACAGACTTTTACCTGGGAAGAAGCCCCCACATGGGGGCAGGTTGAAGAAACCCTATAAAGGCCACCTTGAACAAAGGAGGCGCGCACATATGCTGCCTGAGCACATGTGCTGCTTGTGCCCTCGTGGCCGAGCACATGGGGTGCCCGAGCACATGTGTCGCCCGCATCTCCCCCCTTGAGATGTGTACTCTCATACTTTCGTGTCCAGTGCAAGGTGTGTGTAGAGCTTCCTCCACCCTTGGAGAAGTTCTCTCTTGAGCGCGTCATTCTTACTATTTCTCTCTCCCACTTATCCTTTCCTCCTTCCCTCAGAAACCTCTAAATAAAATCTGTTACTTCACTGGTTTTCTACTCCTGAAATTCTTTTCCGCGAGTGAAGACAACAACCCAGTAACTCTGGGTCCCGGGTGGTAGAGGCGGCTGGGGAGAAAGTGCTGTCTTTCTCCTCCCTGCTTCACGGAAGTCACCCTTGGGGCCCACCGACATCAAAAGGATGGTTTCCTCTGGACAATGACATACCCACTTTTATCTTCTCCATCATATACTTACTAGTTGTATGGCTGGGACCAAATATATGAAGAATAGGCAGGCATTCTCTTGCCGGGGAATTTTAGTGGTGTATAACCTGGGACTCACAATGCTGTCTCTCTATATGTTCACTGAGCTGGTAACTGGATATGGGAAGGCCAGTACAACTTCTTCTGTCAGGGCACACGCACCGCGGGAGAAGCCAATATGAAGATCATCCATGTACTGTGGTGGTGCTACTTCTCCAAATATTCAGCTAAGTGCTTATTATTATAATAGTCAGAATATGGAAACAACTACAATATCTGCTGAAAATGAGTGGATAATGAAGTTGTGGTGTAAGTATACAATAGCACTGTAGCACTGTCATCCCGTTGTTCATCGATTTGCTCTAGCGGGCACCAGTGATGTCTCCATTATGAGACTTGATGTTACTGTTTTTGGCATACCGAATACACCACGGGTAGCTTGCCAGGCTCTGCCATGTGGATGGGAAACTCTTGGTAGTTTGCCGGGCTCTCTATGAGGGATAGAGGAATGGAACATGGGTCAGCTGTGTGCAAGGCAAAATGCCCTCCCCGCTGTGCTATCGCTCCAGTCCCCGTTGACTCATGAATAAACATATCTCAAAAGAGATCAGCAAGTTACAGTATACATTGAAAGTATGTATCTGAAGGAAAGATGGCATTATGCAGTTTTCTGAAGTGTGGATCACGTTGGGTGAAATAAGTCAGGAGGAGAACAAGTAACAGACTCACAAACCTGCATTTGCAGAGAGACAAAATAAGAGAACAAGCATACCAAGTAAGGTCAACCCTGGGTCTTGGAATAAAGTGCCAATTACAAATAGTGGTCTTGAGGGAGGAGGAAAGATGATCTGAGTAAAGAGAACACAAGGACAGTGGTGGAGGTTTGTGGACACTTTGGTGGGGGTGGGGATAGGTAACTTTACAAACTAATACCCATAGCTTTAACACAGTTGCAACTACCAAAACTAAAATTAGTGCTGTAGACAAGTTATGATAACAGTACTTGATATTTCTGTAATCTTTAATACTGTTAATAAAAATTTCAAATGTTGTTGTTTTTTTGGTATAGCCCCAGGTTTAAAACAATTGCTCATTCTTACTTTTCAGTAGAACATTGTATTAAACTTTAGAATTTGTGTATATAAACTCATCTAATAATATCAGTCTGTACAAAATATGGAAGAGGAGCTTTAAATCCAAATTCTTTTTCAGATTCAAATCTCAATGGTTAGAATTAGTTGATTTAAAATAAACAAAACTGTTATTAAATACTAACTGATGAAGTCTGATTTTTAAAA
The DNA here is from genome assembly GCF_027595985.1 of Sorex araneus. Classification (NCBI taxonomy): domain Eukaryota; kingdom Metazoa; phylum Chordata; class Mammalia; order Eulipotyphla; family Soricidae; genus Sorex; species Sorex araneus. Next base: position 51,815,501 of record NC_073311.1, read on the forward strand.
TTATTGGATCACTGTGAAGACAGGCACAAGTTCTCATGATATAGTTTCAGTCATACAATGTTCCACCACCCATCCCTCCACCAGTGCACATCTTCCACCAAAGGATGTTCCCAAGTATCCCTCCCGCCACTCCTACCTGATCCACCCACCCCCTGCCTCTATGGCAGACAATTTCCCCCATAATCTCTACTTTGGGGTATATGGTTTGCAATATAGACACGGGGAGGCCATCATGTTTGGTTTTTTATCTCCTTTCAACACACATCTCCCATCCCAAGCAATCCCTCCAACCACTACAGACTTAGTGATCCCTTCTCTATCCCAGCTGTCTTCTCCCCCAGCTCACGAGGCAGGTTTCCAACCATGGAGTAATCTTCCTGGCCCTTGTCTCTCTGTCCTTGGGTGTTAGTCTCATAAAATGTTATTTTATAGTTCTCAAATGAGTGGAGTCCAATACTAAAGGTCAGTCTCACTCACATTCTTCATTTGCATGGAAGATTTCTCCATGGTCTTCAGAAGGGAGGGGGGAGTTGTGGTCCGTGTCTTCCCTCAGCGCAGCCTCAGAGAAGTAGGAAGTGTAGCTTGAATTTAGCCCTTGAGCCTCTCAGCTGTTGACAAAGTGCATTGAGGGCTCCAGACTTACTGGGACTGGAGAGATAGTACAAGGATTAAGAAGCTTGTGTTGGCATATGGCCAGCCCTGGTTAGATCCCCGATATGGACACACACAAAAAAAACTCAGGTGAATGAAACTTACTTAGCTCCTAAAAACCTAGATTCCTAAACTAGAATAGTAGGTCACATTATTAACTGAATTTGGGATTTGCAATAATATTGGCAGTTGCAAAGGATTTATGAGTGTGAAATGTCCCAAGTCCAAGGTAATGTTAGGGGGTAGTGGGAGGACACAGGAAAAAAACAAGGGCAGAAAGGGCCAAGGAGGAGAAAGGCTGAGAAACTCTGAACTAGCATATATGATGAAGGCCTATTTTCTGTCACACTTATACGTTACCAATATAGTATAAATCATTTTATTCAAGTTATTAATAGGAAAGAAGCAATAGCACAGTGGGGTGGGTAGAGCGTTGCCTTGTACTTGGCCAACCGGGGTTTGATTCATCCATCCCTCCTGGAGACCCCAGCAAGCTACCGAGAGTATCCCACCCACTTGGCAGAGCCTGGCAAGCTCCCCATCGTGTATTCAATATGCCAAAAACAGTAACAACAAGTCTCACAATGGAGACGTTACTGGTGTCCACTCGACCAAATCGATGAACAACAGGATGAGAGTGCTACAGTGCTATGTATAGGAATCTGATCAAGCCCACATGGTCATTTTGGAAAGGAAATATCAGCATGAAAATTAGATATTGATGGTTGCCAATCAAGTGAAATGATTTTCCTTTGATCCCAGAAGAACACAATTCATGGTTGCACCCTGAATGTCTGTCTTCATTTAAAAAGGCAATGGTATGAAGAACTTCAAGAACACTTTCCTTGTTATCTTTATGTCCGAAGTCTATTCTCTGAGATCACAGCCTCAACTAAAGGCAAATAAAGTCAACTAAAGAATCTCAAATGTGCTACCATTATTTACATGGGATAAGACTTTTTTGTTTGGGGAATAATGTTGAATGGAGCCTCCAACTGAGAAAACAAGTTCTTGAAAACAGTTCAAATGCTGACAGAGAGCGGGATTTGAATGATTTTCATTGCAAATTTCTAAGAAAAACTTAATTTATCAAAACCTCAGCAATCCTTCTATGTATAAACACAAATGTGGTCGACATGAAACAAACCATACAGCTTTTTTCCTGTGTGACACCTATTTCTAAGGTTAAATAGACATCAAAGTGATCATCGGAATAATAAATCAAACCTTTTACAAAGTGCTCTGACAGCTGCAGCTACTATGCTAGCAGAGGGGATTTTGACACTGCTGTTTTGAAAGAGCCGTGCTCAAAGCCATTCAGGGTTTGGGCGGGCTGAGATAGAGACAGCGGTAGAGTCTCATGATGTTGGGATGGATAACGGCACATGGCCATTGGCTCTTTCTTCTGACACACGTGTCTCGCAAAGCTCAGACCTCACACCAACTTCCTGCTGGCCTCAGAGCAGAGGTTGAAGCCATCAGAACAGCAGGTCCCTGCGTGCTCCAAGGGTGCAAGTCGCAGGATACACACAGGTACTGTCAGTCAGAGTGGCTTGTGACCCACGCCTCTGCTGTTCCACTGCTGGGAAACGGGGTTGAAGGTAAAGTTGCTTGAGGAAAGCATTTAGGCGTCAGAGACATCTGGATTATTGCAGAGAAGAGCTGACCTTGCAATCATTTTAATGAGCAGCAGTAGCTTTATTTCTCGCTGGAAATAGAAACGAATCTGTATGAGAACAGGTGACAGTTTTCTTCAGTTAACTATGACTTTTTAGAATTAGCAAATCCTTGGATGTATTTCATTCTTGTTTGACTTCTGGGAGGAGGTGTTTTCGTGTGGTAGTGGTAGAGCTTACTGTTGGCTCGGTGCACGGGGATCACTCATGACAGCGCTTTGGAACCATACGTGATGCCGAAGATCAAAATACGGTTAACAGAATTTTAGACAAGAGCCTTAATCCCTGTAGTATTTCTGCTCTCACCCCTGTCCTAACTCTGTGGCTCTTAAGATCTTTATTCACCATAGAAATTTGTATCTTTCATTTTTTTTTCAAAAGGCTCAAATTAAGTAGCAAAATATTACCCAAAACTAAACTCTCATATTAAAGTATGGATAATAAATGAATACATTATGGAATAAAGGATAAGCAAATGTTTGACTATTCAGATGATTGTTTTCTGTCAAAATTTAACCATTGTATATATGCAGACATGTTTCTTAATATTTATTTACTTTTGCTTTTTAGACCAGATCCAGTGTTACTTCAGGGCTTACTCCTGGGTCACTGCTAGTGAGCCCTGGGGACCGTATTGGGTATCAAGGATTCAACCCAGGTCAAACACATGCAAGGCAACTTCTTTACCTGCTTTATTATATCTCCACTCCCTATTTTTTTTGTACATACATATAAGTATCCTGTTGCTCGAGCGGGACTCCATTGTGAGACTTGTTTGTTACTGTTTTTGGCATGTTGAATATGCCATGGGTAGATCTGCCATGCGGGCGAGATACTCTTGGTAGCTTGCCGAGCCCTCTGAGAGTGGCAGAGGAATTGAAACCGGGTCGGCCACACGCAAGGCAAACATCGTACCATGTGCTATCTCTCCAGCCCATACATATAAGTATAATTTAATAAAAAGTAAGAAAAGTTACTTATCTAGCAAAGTATATGAGTTTATTATTTTTGGTTTTTGGTTTATAGTCAGCAGTATTCAGGGACTTCTTTTAGATCAGTGCTAGGGATAAAAAAGTACTTGAGTGTAATTAATGTCTAGCTCATTGAGCTATTTTGCAAGAACCAAAACAAGGTTTGTTATCTTTAATGTGGTAAATAAACAGAAATAATATCTATATTTATATACATTCTCATTATTTAAGGTGTTCAAATGAAGCTTATTCAAATTTCAAAGATTTTAAATGGTGAACTATTAAGACATTTTAGTTACTTTTTTTTTTTGGTTCACACCCAGCAATGCTCAGGGGTTACTCCTGGCTCTGCCCTCAGGAATTACTCTTGGCGGTGCATGGGGACCACATGGGATGCCAAGGATTGAACCCGGGTAGGCTGTGTGAAAGGCAAACACCCATTCACTGTACTATCCCCTTGGCCCCGAGTTACTTATTTCTTTTGGCTCTTCAGCTACAACTGATAATGCTCAAAGGTAACTCCTGACTCAGCACGGAGAAGAGTACCATGCTAACTCCTACTCTCAGTACTTTTACTCTAGCCCCAATGATAACATTTTAAGAACATTGCTTTCAAATCTATTGACACCAACAGCTATCTGGTCTATTCTACATACTTACCCAAACATTATTTTAGAAATTTTATTCCCTGCCTTTAATTGCTTTTATATTTTTTATATTACTAATGCAGAACATTCATTATGTACATAGGGGTGATGTTAGTTATGTGCAAAAAATATAGGCCAAGAGTATTTCTCAGTGAATATAAACAAAATTATCACCATCAGCAGCAGCAGCAGCACACGGTTGACTGTCGATTTTCTCAAGCGTTCTCAGTAGTGTCTCCATTCATCCTAGCCCTGGGATTTTAGAAGCCTCTCTATACTTGTCTTTCCCAATGGTGCTGCCCTGGAGGCTCTTCAGGGCCAGGGCATGAGACCCATCATTGTTAGTGGTTTTGGCATATGGATACGCCACGGGGAGTTTCCCAGGCTCTCCCATGCAGAAGGGAAACTCTCGTTAGCTTGCCAGGTTCTCCAAGAGGAAGAACTAGGCTATAAAATGTCCAAGCTTCCGGGAGCTTGGTTTTATAGTCTCTGGATGTTGGCCATTGATCGGATTACACAGCAGTTTCTGGGTGTGACTGCCTGGCTACTGAAAATTGGGAGATTTGGGCGGAAGAGGCCCAGTCCCAATCTGAGCAGGCTTGTAGATCTCAGCCCCGGGTCCTGCACAACAAACAAAATTATAATTTATATATATGTACATATATATATGCTTATATAGTTTATCTATGTATAATTTCAGATCGGTCCTTTAACTCACTTATTTCAGACTATTATGCTAGTAATTTATATATATAATTTATAGATATAATTATTGTGAATAATTATTAGTAATATATTAATATTGGCACTATGTTACTAATTTCATATAATATATATAAATATATATTGGTCTATATTATTAATTATTATTATTGCCTCCAGTTTTAGTTTTGTAGCTTGTGCTTCACGAAGTCTTGAAAATCAGTCTTGCTGCTTTTTGTCTACACCTTTAATATGAGGGAGGAGAGAGTGACACACAGCAACCTAAAACTCCCCAAATCAAAGAGAGAGAAAATCAAAAGACGTTCATCTCAGAAAAAGAGGAGTAAGTAAAGTTTTTCTTCTATATTTCTGTAACATATTAAAAAATTGAAATCATGATATTTTTCTCAAAACTTTTAATATTATATATCTGTTATTTATATATATCTTTATGGTATATATATCATGTTATTTATATATATCTTTTTGGTATATGGCATTTAAATGTAATACTTATTGCAATTTATGATAAGAGAACTATTAGAACTATTTTAGAGTCAAATGTTCCTTATGTTATAACGTTGAAGCTTTAACCTGTGAATGCTCAAAGTTTCTTTGGTCCTTTGATTTTGCACAGATTTTCCACAGAATATAATTGCAGCAAGTTTGGGAATATTATTTTTGCTACTTCTGATGACCTTACGCTTTGGGTGTTTATGTGAGTATCTTCATTTTATAACAGTGATTAGGTTGAAAAATGCAACTATTGAATCTTCGTTGCATTCTGAAAATTATGAGATTCCTAGAAATACAATAATAATTATGGTGTTGAAAACTTTGATTATGACGAGATTTTATTATATTTTTGTCATGGAGTTCTGGACATTAAAGTTTTGGCCTTAACTGCTTAACTGCTATAAAAGTAAGAAAGAATCTGCTATTTTGTGTGGTTTATATTTATATTTGAAGTTATTTAATATAGAAGGAGGTTTTCATAACTAGAAAATTGGGGAATCAATGGCTTAAATAACTAGTGAAATCATTATAGAAATCATTATTTGAATATTGCACAGCTTATCACAAAGCTAATAAATTAATTTTAGGTGTATGTGATCTTATTTACATACTTAAGCATTATATGTATTATGTCTATTTTAAAATACTCTTTCGTTGGAGCACTATTTTAGGAGTTGACTAATTTCTAGTCTAGGGTGTGGAATTTTTTTTTTTTAGTGGAATTCTCTCTCCTCCCTTGAATTTCTGAATTAAAATGCTTTTCTTTGGGACCTGAGCGATAGTAAATGAGGAGGGCATCTGCCATGCACGCTGACTTGAGTTCAATCCCTGGCATCCCATATGGTCCCCAGAACACTGCCAGGACTGGTCCCTGACACAGAGTCAGGACTAACTCTTGCACTGCTAGATGTGTCACCAAAACCTAAATATATAAAAAAGAATGCTTTCACTTTAAAAATACATTTTATTTTATGGAATTCTAAAATATTTTGTGTACACTTTCTGTGATTGTGCTTATTTATTTGGTGGTGCTGGAACTGAAATCCAAGGCTTCACATATGTGAGACATGAACTCTTCTTCACTGAGCTACAATTCTGATTGAAGTTTCTTTTTATTGACAACATTTACTGCACAATGGGAACTTGAGCAAGTAAGAAACATAAATGATCTAACAAAGCCACTCATGATTTTATTTTTGTTTTATGGAGAAAAGTGTTTTGGAGGACATGTGGGAGTGAAAATTTGACTTGCCCAGAACGAAATGCTACGTTCTCACCAGAAATCAAATATCATCATTCAACCTCACCTAGTTATACAGGTGTGTATTGTGTACTTAAAATAATTGCTTGCCATTTTTCCCCCTACAGAATTATGTCGTTTTGTCCCACTTTACCTTTTTGTTTTGTTTTGTTTTTGTTTCAAATGAGCTGGTTTAATTTCAGATGGTACAGAATAAGGGATGGACCAAACACTTGAGGAAAGTACACTTTGGCAGGGTCTGGGCTAGGTTTACTGACTTCACTGCTACAGTAAAAACAGCTTAGAACCAGAGAATGAAAAACCTAATGAATTCTTTCTCTTCTTCTTTTTTAAATTTTTTTTACGGAAGTTTATTCTTAGGTGTACAACAGGTTCCAAAACACTTCATTCTAGGTACTGCTGGCAACCGAGGTTACACAGGGAATCCAGATGTTTAACCAGTAAGAGAATTAAAGATCACCATTATCTCCAGCACAAGAAACAGCTTACTTTTTGCCAGATTTCTTAATTCCACCAGTGGCCAGGGGGCCCTTCCCCGCGGCCTTGGCTTTTAGTTCCTCGAGTTTCTTCTGCTCCTCCTTCTGTTTCTGCTTGAATGCCTTGTCTTCCTTGTCCATTTCCTTGGCCTGTTTCTTGGGCTGCTTCAGGGGCTTCTTCTTGCCGCCTTCGCGGCTGGACATGGCTCCTGCCGCCCCTCGCCCGGGCTCTGCCATAGGAAGCAGAGAGCGGCAGCTCGGCGAGCGCTCGCTGATTGGCCTGTCCCACTTTACCTTTGGATGCAGGGACATGAGTAGGAGGTAATGGGCCTTGGGTAAGGAGGAAATGAGGGAACTGTGTGAATGAAGACTGGAAGTGTCAACACTATTGTGAAAATATTACCTTAACTAAGCTTTACCTAAATATTACCTTACAATACTCTTGAAAGTTTACGTTAACCTTGTAAAACCTTTAATCTGGCTATATTCCACCACTAAATTATCTTTTATTAGTTAATTATGAATTTTTAAGGAAGGAAATCATATTATATTGTTGCATTGGTCTGATTAGTTGGGTATTTTATGTTCCTGGATATATATTTCCAAGTGTTGATCCCTTAGAATTTCTACCATTTTCATATATTATTGTAGGTATATTTCTCCCAGCAAAAATCCTACTCAGTGTTGCTGCAGTTAATTTGTACTTTCCTATTTCTTATTATGATTTTAACAATGTTTTGAGTCTTGTGAGACACACTTACTACATCAACTATACTTGACTTTGGAATATTTCGAAAGACCTAACAAACATACTTTTGGGATAATGAAGGGTTTTACCTGTTTTATGGTCATCCTGGTTGAAGAAATCACTTCAACAAAATGCATTCAAAGTACAGTTTATCAGCACTTTTTGGACTGAGGATAATCAGTGTGACTTTTGTTTTCAAGACAAGAAAAATCCGTCTGACACATGTCATGGAAAATGTTCTTACTGTGTCAAAAACTGTTACTATATTTCAACTGAAGAGAAAACTTGGGAGGAGAGTAAGAAGTCATGCCAAGATCGTGGACGTAGACTCCTTAAGATTGATGATAAAGAGGAAGAGGTTTGTTTCTTTGTTAACACTAAGTGCTTTATGAGGAGTTTATATGTACTGTGAGTTAGAATTGTTGATGTTTTCCAACATTGTAACTTGGCAGGTTTGGTTTGACATATTTCCAGATATGCGTGTAGATTCCCCTGCCAAAGAGGGGGTGAAAGCTTAACAGAGGCCAATAAGAACTGTAGTTTCACCCAGAAATATAAGTTTTCTGACAGGAAGCTTACCAGGTAGGAGGTGGGGGGCGATGGGAAGGGGGACACTGCAACACAGGGGAAGGAAAAGGCCACTCTGGACAGGGAAGTGGTGCTGGCAGGTGGTAACATGTCCTGCATGAAACCCTGTCAGTCACAGCTTTGTGAGCCACAGGGCTAAAAGGCAAAAAATAAAGTTTCTGCCTTCGAGGCAGGTTGGTAGGTGGGAGGGGAACTGGGGACATTGGTGGAGGGAAGTGGATTGAAGGGATTGTTGTTGGAACGCCGTATGCCTGAAACTCAAACATAAGTAATTTGCCAATCATGATGCCTCTACGAACATTTTGTATAAAAAAGATGACTTCCTGCTTTTTAAAAATTATATTGGTGCTTTATATTTTATTGCATTGGTAATCAGACTTTTCAGTGTTTGGCTCTTGGTGTTAACACAAGATAAGAGAAATACTACCATCTGTGTTATGAGAAGGGTAAAAAGCACGGTGTCTTATTGAACTGAGTTCAATTTTTTCACTTTTGGTATTTTTGCAGTTTTGTAGTTTCAAGAAAAAATAAATTTGCTATGATTATGTGAATATCATATTAAAAAACAGTGAGAATGAATATAGCTTGAATGATATTCAAATTGAATTTAGGTTTGACACATAATCCAGAGTTACAGAGAAAGTTTTTCATATCTTACTGGGAAAATATAGATCACATTTTTCATCCTTTAGGTTTGGGAAAGTTATACAAGGTAAGCTGGAATCTGTGTATTTTCTTCAAATAATTAAATTTAGTCACCAAATTTTTTAAATGATAATTAACACTAGCAATGTTAATTCTCTCAGGATCTCACTTAAGACTAGTTAAAGAAGTTTTTCATTTTATATGTTTCTATAATTCTATATTGCTAAAACAGTGACATAAAGAAGCTTTTCTGTAAAGTTTAATGAAAAATGTAACAGATTCTGAAGTCAAAGACATGCAAAAAATCACAGTATAATTTTAACTCCTTTGATTAGTTCTAACTCCAATTATCATTCACTGAACGTAAATAATTTGATTTTTCTTAGTAATGTAAAAGCTTATGTTTATTTGAAAATAAATTTTTCCTTATGATTTCTAATTTTGGTCTTTAAGAGATAAATTTGATAAATAATATTAATTTTAATGTTATAGAAAAAGATAATTTTTATTGAAACTTCTTGCAAATATTAACCCTATATTTTCATGAGCAAATGCAAATTTGTTAAACTTTCTGAAAACTGTGCCTTTGAAAGGAACAAACTTATCTATACGACACTTGGCACACTGGCATATTACTAGAAAATAATTCAGTCAACTTGACATATCAGTGGAAGAGGACTGTTTTAGACTAATAATTGAGAATTTAAACTAATAGTTTATGATTTTCTTTACAAAGCTAAGAAGAAAATTAATAGTGATTTAAATTCAAATATATTGGTTTAACCATGAACTAGTGGTTAAACATGATATGATTATTTCTACCCCCACCACTAGCAATAGCATATGAATGAATTATTGGGACAGTAAACACATTTCCCAAGAATATTTCTCCAGAGTTAGAAGCCTGCCTCATGTCCTGGGGTAGAAGGCAGCTGGAATAGAGAAGGGATCACTCAGGCACTGACAGAGGAATCAGTAGGGATGGGAGATGTGTGCTGAAGGTAGAGAAAGGACCAAATGTGATAGTCTCAGTATCTGCATTGCAAGCCATAATGACCTAATGTACAGGAGATTATGAGGAAAATTGTATGCCATAGAGGCAGAGAGAAGGTTGGGATGGGGTTGAGTACTGGGGACATTGGTGGTGGAAGATGTGCACTGGTGGAGGGATGGGTGTTCAATCATTGTATGACTGAAACTCAAACATGAAAACTTTGTAACTGTTTCTCACAATGATTCAAAAAACTGTTATCCATGTAGACCTAATTTTTATACCCACATCGACTTATTTTTTGCATCCACACTATATGATCAGTTGGACATATCGCCATGTTGATTTGGTTTCTATTTATTTATTTGATTTTAACTTAGATTATAATTAGCTCTTAATTTCTTTCATTTTCCATTCCACCTAGTTGTATTGACAACAATCTTTGTTAGCAATTCATTTAAACTGCACTATTACAGTAGAAATATTTATGTCAGTGTGAATATTTGTGCTCTTTGATGTGCCCGTACTGCAGCATCTCCATCACCGCCTAAGAGCAGACACCTACAGCTATCCTGTCAGTGCCCCCAGCACGCCCTGCACTCACTCAGTCTCCCCACTGTGACTTCAATTCTCTTGTCAGATCAAGGGTTTGCTTTCCTAGGAAATTGTCTGTTCCCTTTCTTTGCTTCTTACCATGTCATCTGGGAGTGGTCTTGGGTTTTCAATTTTAAATTACTTCAGATTGGAGCTTATTTTTTATATTCTTCAATATTATTTTGTGACATAAAGATGTTCTAAATTTAACATAGTTGTAATTTCCTATCTATTCTCCTCTATGGAAGAAAATATTTGTTTTCAGGCCACTTTGACATCTTTCTCCGACTTATGAAGACTAGAGTTCCTGATTTATTAAGAACTTTTCATTTCAGGAACAAAGAGATACTACAGTAGGTAGGGACTGGCCCAGGTTTGATTCCCCCCATATATATACATATGTAGATTGATAGATAGATAGATGACAGATACACTGAAGATTAGTATATCTATATCTATCTATCTACGTAATATTTTTTGTGAGAACCTGGTTCCTGCTGTATATCTTGGAGAATTTGATGGTAAACCTGTCTAATTTTTAATGACAATTCTCTGGAGTTAAAGAGTTATTCTGATATTAGTATAATATGAGTGATTTTTCTTTTCTTACAGAAGTTTGTCCAGTCAAAAATCAAATATATCTTTTGGATTGGATTGAGAAAAGAGGGACAAAAAAGTTGGTCATGGGTGGATGGCTCTGAACTTTCTCGGCAACTGTAAGTTCTTATTTCTTGTCTTCTTTTCCCATGTTTCCCAGTAACTGATCTAGAGATCCTCTTTAATAGCAATAGATATTTTTGACAGCATTGGTATATCTGAAATTCTGTTTACTAGGATTCCTATCTAAGTCAGGCAATCAGATGCAAATCAAGAGCTCCAAAATCAATCCTAAAGAGTATTATTTCTTCTCTTGTTCTTTGGTGGAGGATCCTTAAAACACTCAAATCACACTTTAGCTTTGGAATATTCTACTGTATATTCCAAGATACTAGTTGGTGAAAAGATGGAGCTAAAGTTAAAGTAATGATGAGAAAGTTGGGGCAACAGTATTGCAGGTAGAGAGCTAGCCTTGCTTGTGGTCAACCTGCGTTTGATCCCCTGTATCTGATATGGTCCATTGAGCCTACCAGGAGTGATTCCTGAGTGTGGAGCCAGGAATTAACCACTGCAGGTGTGACCTAAAAACAAACAAAATAATGAATGAAGAGGCACAAAAATAAATCTAGTCCCCCTTCTGACTGAAATTTGAAACTATAGACTTTGTTTTGTAAGAGCTTAAAAATTCCATTTCTGAAAGAATTATTTATTAATATTTAATTACTAGATGCAATAGTATTTTTCTTAATTTGTGGAATCACTGTGGTGACCATTACAAATTGTTCCAGATTGTATTTCGGTCATAGACTGTACCAACACCCATCCTTCCAGCAGTGTAATTTCCCAGCACCAGTGTCCCTAGTTTCTCTTCCACCCGTTCAAGCCTTCCCCCACTCCAATTTGCTTCTGTGGAAGGCACCTCTATTCTCTCTCTCCAAACAAAAATCCATATGGAACTAATATCCAAAGGCCAGGGAAAATAGGCAGGATGACCGCTCAGTGGTTGACCAATGGTGTGGGAGGAGGAGGGTAGCTGAGAGAGAGAAGGGTCATGTCACAAGGCTAGTTTGAAATGATCACGCTGGACAAACCAGAGCTGGGTGTTGAATGCAGGAAAAGGATCTAGATGACAACCTTTCAGTCTCTGTCATACAAACCATAATGCCTAAAATAGATGCAAGAGTATTTAGCATTTTTTTTACAAATGTTTTGCAAAGTGTAGTAAAACGTGCAGGTTATCTATAGCTTAGATAAGTTTAATTTATTTCCAAGAAGATACTTTTAAAGTGGAGAAAATGTCCACTACAGTTTAACCTGTAACCAAAGGGATATTTATCTTGCTGCTTATTGGAGGCTCCACAATACTTCTAATCTCTTATTGGTAGAGGAGTTATAGTAATAGCAAACATGAAAAATATATTGATATGCTTCTATTTTCTTACATGGTAATGCAGGGATGGAGAGATTGTGGAATGAATAAGAGTAAGTGTAGTAAACGTAATAGTATATAATAATCGTCATAGAGTAACCTACATTCTCTTGCTTTTTGATTAACCCAAAGGAACATGATGGTAAGAGGATTTTTGTATATGATTGTAAGAGGGCTCGACTGAACTATTCGAAATGAGTAGTGAGGGCACCTCAAGCCCATGAGGTCTGTACAAAAACTGACTCACATGAGCTAGTTTTGTGCTACTTGATGGACAGCAACTAGCAGGATCAACAACTGGTAAAAAAGATGCTGATAATTGAGTAAGTTTAGATGCTCTAGGGATAGCCAGTGTCCTGTAATGATGGAGAAAACCTCAAGAGGAGAGATTTGTGGGAGGGATGTAAAGAGTGAGAGAATGCAGATCATCAGAGGGCATTATGAGCCTCCTAACTGTTAAGAGATGCTGTGTTAGATTACTCAGGAGTGAATACAGCAGGCTTCCTGTGCAGGGCTGACTCTGGACACCGTGTAGGTCTATGTGTATGTATGTGCTATACATCGGGATGCAGGTAATCTGTTGGAGTCTCCCAGGTGAGAGAGAAGAAGGATTGGTGAAGGTGGACAGTGATGTCCTAAATAAGTTAAGTCATTATGATGAAGTGTTTAGCTTCCAAATACGTTTCTGACATCTTGATTCAACGAAATCAAGACGATTCCATTGTTTTTTGTCCAGAATTTTAAAACTGGTGTTGGTATTGACTCTAGAGTGTGATTGCTAATGTAGAGTTGACATAATTATCATAAATCTGGTTAATATTTGCATATCTAGGGAACATTTTATCAGGATCATGAAGTTCAAATGAGAGATTGCTGCTGGACATGCAAATTAGACTCATCTTAGGGTATAAAGAGCATTTGCACTGTGAGGTTTCAAATGATCACAAAGGACTAAGACTTGTACCATTAGACACACATAGGTTTAAGATAAAGTAAATATCACGTGGAAATATAATATTTTATTTTTTAATATTTTAAATAGTATTTAATTTTGCTGGACTGGAGCGATAGCACAGTGAGTAGGGCATTTGCCTTGCACATGGCAGTCCTGGGTTCGATTACTCCATCTCTCTAGGAAAGCCTGGCGACCTACCGAGAGTATCCTGTCTGCAACTACTCTTGCCAGATGGCAGAGTCTGGCAAGCTACGCGTGGCAAATTCAATATGCCTAAAACAGTAACAAGTCTCATAATGGAGACTTTACTGGTGCCCGCTTGAGCAAATGGAAGAACAGTGGGACTATAGTGATACAGTGCTATGTCATTTAATTTTGCTAATTAATATTGACTATTTTTAAAACAGAAAGTTTACTGAGTAAAGTAATAAGAGGAAGAACTAAAATGTGAAAGGGAATTCGGGAAGTGGGATATGTTTATGAGGTGTGATAATAAATTATCAAGTAGAATTCTAAAGATTGGTGACTTCATTAAAGTGCTTGTTACTATCAATCATTGCTAGAAGTTAGATTCATTAAAATTTGGAAAAAATTAAACTTAAATGATTAATAAAATCTATTATTGTAGCTTCTCTATAAAATTGAAATGCTATGTTCTCCGTTGACATGTTTTGATTTAAGAAAATTTTAGTCTTTTGGTATGAAAGAGAATAGGCACTATTTAAACAATTGTATTCTTGAGCCTGAGCCATAAAACAATGGGTTGGATGTTTCTCTTGCATGCAGCTGACTGGGGATTGATCCCCACCACCCCACATGGTCCCCTGAAGCCTGCCAGGAGTGGTTTCTGAGCATAGGAACCAGGACTGATCCCTGAGCAATGCTGAATGTGACCCTCTCCCCCACCAAATGTTGCATTCTCATTTACAATCTATCCTAGCATATTCTATGTTTGCATTGGAGAGCATACTGTATACAATGTCATCTGGATATAACAAAGAGTAGTTATCTAATAATAGTAGGACAACAGAATTTATCACATAAAATTCTTCTCAGAGTCTTCTGCTATATAATTGGTAGAATATTTCAAATGTACTTGTATAACTCAGGTGTATGTATGTCACTTCCATACTTAATTTTTTCCATCCCATATCAAAGTGTTTATTAGCACTATTTAATCAATTTTAGATAGAGCTATATATAAATTTTAATTACAAATCTGTCTACATGTTTGATTGTTCTAATAATTACCTTTTTATTTTAAATTTGTGATAATGTATTTTGCCTTTGAAATTAAGTAATTTGATTATGTTAAATCTGTTCTTTTATGCAGAAAATTTGAACCTAAATCTATAGGTGATTCGCTGTGTGGACACATCAGACCATCACGTTTGTCATCTGATTCTTGTAGTAAGAAGCTTCCCTATATTTGTGAAGAGATTTCTTACCAGGATGATTAAAAGTACTACTATGAGGCATGATAAGTTCATTCTTTAATACCTCTTAGGAAATGAGCCTCAGAAACTCACTCAGTTTAATCAAATGTTCATGTTATATAGGTATTTATGTCCTCACAGACACTCATGAGTAAAAATTAAATGTTTTATATTATAAACTAGCAATTTTGACAAAAGTTTTTAGTGACTTAAAAGAATCAATAAATGCATGAATTGAAATGAATTCACTTTGAATAAACAATTGACTTTTCCTTAATAATATAATTAAATTTGTTTACCCAGGTAATCAATATTCACTGTTTAAAACTTAGAGCTCAAAATGTGAACAAATTCTCTTTAACTGTCTTCCCTAATATTCACTTTATTTCTTTCTTGAAAGCAAATATGTAATTGATTTTATAATTATTATTATTCTAAAGACACTCTAAGAGTGTATGCCATACTCATATTTTCTGCTAAAACAAATGTTGCTCAATTATTAACTTTGTTCTGCTTCTTTCTTTTACCATTTTCAGTTTTTGTGCCATACTAATTAGTGAGCAGGACTCACTTCTGAATTTCTGCTCAGGATCACTCCTGACAGAGAGAATATATGTGTGCTTCCAAAATGTCACAATTATAGAATAATGTTATAATGAATGGGTCTAAAAAATGTAGCCATCTTCCAAGAATATGTATCAGACAAGAGCCAGAGAGAGGGCAGAGTTGTAAGGGACTTGGTTTCCAGGAGGCTGACCTAAGTTAGATCCCCAACTACACATGGTCCCTTGGTTCCTGCCAGGAGTGATCCCTGAGCAAGGAGCCCAGACTACGCCATAAGCAGATTCAGATGTGACTCAAAAATTAAGAAGAAAAGAAAAGAGAAGATGAGACAAGAGAAGAAGAGAGGAGAGGGGAGGGGAGGAGGGGGGAGTGAAGGACTGAGAAGGGGAGGGGAGAAGAGGGGAGGAGAAGAGTAGAGAGAGAAGGGGAGAGAAGGAGGGGAGGGGAGGGGAAGGGAAAGTGGAAGGGAGAGGTGGGGAGGGCAGGGGAGGGGAGGAGAAGAAAAAGCAAAGAAAAATGTACATGTCAGGTAAATGTGGCAATGAAATTCCTTGCCAAATATATGTAAATTTATTGGAATACTAACTGAATACAAATCCTCTCTAGAAAGTTGACATTGTCAATCTTCAGTGCAATCTCCACTGCTTCCCTACAGCTTCCTCAGCACTGTGCTACTAATCTGTTTGCTTTCTGCAATAAAATCTTTACAGTAAAAGGGTCTCTTGTATCTTTTAGACTTATGATTCTCTATAACTTGTAAGACTGTATATCAATGAGTCTATCTCTTTTCTTGATGTGGTTTTTGTGTCTATGTGAGTGAATACCACAAA
This sequence comes from Sorex araneus, assembly GCF_027595985.1. NCBI lineage: Eukaryota > Metazoa > Chordata > Mammalia > Eulipotyphla > Soricidae > Sorex > Sorex araneus. The sequence goes on from NC_073311.1 coordinate 51,831,778, forward strand.
CAATTTTAAGGTAAGAAAAAGATGCAAATTTGTTCATCTTAAAATTCTGTTCACTTAAAGTAAATCTGGTGTTTGTTATTTGCGTGTTATATTTGTGCCGTAGTGTTTCTGTTATAAAGTCCCTGGGTTACTTAAAGCAATAGATTTTTTTCATGGTTCTGGAGGCTAGGATTCATAAATAAAATCTGAGAATAAGAAAGCTCTGTCTGTGCTAATTTGGAAAAAGACCTCCCACAAATAACTTCATTTCTTTCTAAATGCATTATAAAAGAAATCATTTTTAAATAAGGTGTACTCATATGTAAAAAGGTTTATTAATCAATATATTTCTTTTTGGAACACAGTTTCAACCAACTTAGGTATGGTAATTAGGGAATATCAAACTAGATCAACTTTAAGATTTTCATTTGAATATTAGAATTTTATATAAAATTTGTTTTAAGTGCTACCATTTTTACTGAATAAATAAATAGATAGGAGTCAGTTCAAGAAATACTTTGTAAAAAATAGTAAATATCTTGAAGGACTTAATTACAGTAATAATATATCTTACCAAGGCATACAAATAGTCATATCATAGATATTGCACATTTTCTCTCTCCAAAGTATTCATTCCATATTAGTACAGCTAAAGAAAATATTGATTTTGTCTTCTTTATCAATTGATCTAATGTTGCTATGTAATACAAAGAAGAAAGTATAGTTATAATAGATTTAAATTTGAAGAGTTCTGAGATAAAACTTGCTGAAGTGAATTCAAGACTTCACATCATAATAGATCTCTCTTTAGACTATTTGATACTAAAGCAGAAATAGACACAGACCATCAGAACAAGGGAGAAACAAGGTGATAGATAAAGAGATTTATCATATATTTATTAGATTTTCAGTTCTTCACTTGTTGTCAAGACAAGTCAACATAGTTTCTTTATTTTTTGAAAAGCTTTATTTTCCCCTGACACTATATAAACACTGTGTTTTCAAAGTTGCTCATGATGATTTCTTGCAGACATTCAATATACTAACATCAAACCCACCACCAGTTGAACCTTCCCACCACCATTATCTCATAGGTAGCCTGGCAAGCTATGTTACAGGTGCCAGCGTGAGCAAATCAATGAACAACGGAATCACAGTGCTACAGTGCTATTTATTTATTTTTATTGAATCACTGTGAGCTACATATGCAAAGTTTTCATATGTCTGAGTTTCATTCATACAATGATCCAATGTCCATCCCTCCACCAGTGCACATTCTCTACCACCAATGTTCCCAATATACGTTTCCCACATTCCAACCCTCTTCCTGCCTCTATAGCAGGCCATTTTCCCCACCATCTCTAGTTTAGGGCTTTATGGTTTGCAGTATAGATACTGAGAGGCTACCACATTTGGTCTTTTATCTACTTCCAGCACACATCTCCCATCCCGAACAATTCCTACAACCGTCATTGATTTGCTGATCCCTTTTCTATTCCAGCTGCCTTCTCCCCGCACTCATGAGGCAGGCTTCCAAACTAGGCCAATATTCCTGGCCCTTATCTCTACTGTTCTTGGGTGCTTGTAGATAATTTTATCTTGATTCCTGACATCACATATGATCCCTAGACCACAGCCAGCAGTGATCAATCCCCCAAGGGAAGGTTAAGAGAAAGCCCTTGGCAGAGCTTGGTGTAACTGAAAATAAAACAAAAATTAAAGGAGGATGAGGACGAGGATAAGGAAAGAACGAAAGAAGGAAGGGATGAAGAGAGGAAGGGAAGAAGGAAGGAAGGAAGGAAGGAAGGAAGGAAGGAAGGAAGGAAGGAAGGAAGGAAGGAAGGGAGGAAGGAAAGAAGGAAGGAAGGAAGGAAGGAAGGAAGGAAGGGACAAAGGGAGGGAGGAAGGAAGGAAGGAAGGAAGGAAGGAAGGAAGGAAGGAAGGAAGGAAGGAAGGAAGGAAAGAAGGAAGGAAGGAAGGAAGGAAGGAAGGAAGGAAGGAAGGAAGGAAGGAAGTTCAATACCATAGTGATTAGATAAGAGTGAGTAAGAGGAAAGAGAATGAGGAGGAGGAGGAAGAAGAGAAGAAACAGGTGTTCAAAGAACATCAGCTAGAGAAAATGCAAGTCAAACACACAGTAAATTATCACTAAAGATTTATAATAATAATTAAAATGAATTAAAATGAGCAAATGCTATTATGGATGCAAATCAAAACCCATTCTTGTATTTCTGTGAAAAGGTGTGGCCATTAAGAAAAGTAGCTTCTTAGCAACCTCAATCTTGGTATTTACACAGCAAATTGTCCCAGACAAAAATCTCTATGAATCACAATACCTCTGAAAATAAAGGACAACACCTTTTCATGAGTTTCCCATAATATTAAGTCATGGTTAAGTTTCCAAATGCAGAGTTACTGAAGGTTCTGATTTAAAAAAAAAAAGAATGGAAGAGTCCATTTTAAAGCTGTATTGCACACAATTCCTTTACATGGCATTTACTCCCAGATTTCTTGGGATTATTGACATATAACATATTGTATGTTTGAAATCTATGACAGAAAAATTGAATACCCCAAAGTTTTGGGGCACGATTGATTCAATAGGGTTATCTAACACCTCCTAGCATCATATAACTGCTACTTCTATTTTTTTTATGGTGAGAACAAGTTAGTATTTTTTTGAGGGGTGGATAGGGGTGGGGAGCCAATGTTTGAAGATTACTCCTGGCTCTTTGCTCAAATTTCACTCTATGAGCCATATGGAATATAAGGAATCAAAATCAGGTCGTCACATTCAGAGCAAGCACTTGTCCAATCTCTCAGGCCCACGTTCTAGTGTTTTTAGAAAACCTCAATTACTTAATGCAATAAATTGTGATCAACTGCAATCCCAGTTCTCTGCACTAAATTTATGGAATATATCTGTCTTCTTCCTGGACACGTAGACTGTTGTATCAATACCTGCTCACTCTGACATTGTCAGCCCCTGGCAGTCACTTGAATGTTCGGATTTTACACTTGCTTGCTGTGTTTCATGATAGAGTTTTGTTTTGCATGCCCAATTATTTAGCAGGCTGCCACAATTCACACCTGATATATGGTGAGCATTTTAGTCACTTGGTAATTTTTGATCCATGTGAAAATTTATGTTTGTACTAAGGCTCAGTAGCATGACAAGATCTGTTATGGAATAAGTATAGTTATCTGTGCAGGATTTCAAGCATGGTCTAAAATCCTAAGGGTTATCTCTGTGATTTACATATAGTGACTTGCCATGAACAGTGAAGGAACAGTGTTCCTTCAAACACCATAAAATCTGCTGAGTCATATGCTGGACCAAGTGACAATCTTGCAAACCACCTGGAAACGTTGCAGAATCTTCATTTTTTTGTTTGTTTCTGGAGTAATGTTGACAGGAGCCTCCAGCTGAGAAAACAAGTTCTTGAAAACAGTTCAAATGCTCATAGAGAGCGGGATTTGAATGATTTTCATTGCAAATTTCTAAGAAAAACTTAATTTATCAAAACCTCACCAATTCTTCTATGTATATACACAAATGTGGTTGACATGAAACAAACCATAGAGCTTTTTTTCCTGTGTGACACCTATTTCTAAGGTTAAATAGACATCAAAGTGATCATCGGAATAATAAATCAAACCTTTTACAAAGTGCTCTGACAGCTACAGCTACTATGCTAGCAGAGAGGATTTTGATACTGTTAATTTGAAAGAGCGGTGCTGAAAGCCATTCAAGATTTGGGCTGACTGAGATAGAGACAGAGGTAGAGTCTAATTATGCGGGGATGGATAACGGCACATGGCCATTGGCTCTTTCTTCTGACACACGTGTGTAGCAAGGCTCAGACCTCACACCAACTTCCTCCCAGCCTCAGAGCAGAGGTTGAAGCCAGCAGAGCAGCAGGTCCCTGCGTGCTCCAAGGGTGCAAGTCTCAAGATACACACAGGTACTGTCAGTCAGAGTGGCTGTGTGACCCACGCCTCAGCTGGTCCACTGCTGGGAAACAGGGTTGAAGTAAAAGTTCCTTGAGAAAAACATTTAGGCGTCAGAGGCATCTGGATTATTGCAGAGAAGAGCTGACCTTGCGATCAATTCAATGAGCAACAATAGCTTCATTTCTCCCTGGAAATAGAAACGAATCTGTATGAGAACAGGTGACAGTTTTCTTCAGTAAACTATGACTTTTTAGAATTAGCAAATCCTTGGATGTATTTCATTCTTGTTTGACTTCTGGGAGGAGGTGTTTTCGTGTAGTAGTGGTAGAGCTTACTGTTGGCTCGGTGCACGGGGATCACTCATGACAGCGCTTTGCAACCACACGTGATGCCGAAGATCAAAATAGGGTTGACGGAACGTTAGACAAGAGCCTTAATCCCTGTACTATTTCTGCTCTCACCCCTGTCCTATCTCTGTGGCTCTTAAGATCTTTTTTCACCATAGAAATTTGTATCTTTCATTCTTTCCTTTTTCAGAAGGCTCAAATTAAGTAGCACTATATTACCCAAAACTAAACTCTCATATTAAAGTATGGATAATTAATGAATACATTATGGAATAAAGGGTAAGCAAATGTTTGAATATTCAGATGATTGTTTTCTGTCAAAATTTAACCATTGTATATATGCAGACATGTTTCTTAATATTTATTTACTTTTGCTTTTAAGACCATATCCAGTGTTACTTCAGAGCTTACTCCTGGGTCACTCCTAGTGAGCCTTGGGGGCCGTATTGGGTATCAAGGATTCAACCCAGGTCAAATACATGCAAGGCAAGTTCTTTACCTGCTTTATTACACCTCCACTCCCTATTTTTTTGGTACATACATATAAGTATCCTGTTGCTTGAGTGGGTACCAGTAATGTCTCCATTGTGAGACTTGTTTGTTACTTTTTTGGCATGTTGAATATGCCACGGGTAGCTCTGCCATGCGGGCGAGATACTCTTGGTAGCTTGCTGAGCCCTCTGAGAGTGGCAGAGGAATTGAAACCGGGTCGGCCACATGCAAGGCAAACACCGTACCATGTGCTATCGCTCCAGCCCATACATATAAATATAATTTAATAAAAAGTAAGAAAAGTTACTTATCTAGCAAAGTATATGAGTTTATTATTTTTGGTTTTTGGTTTGTAGTCAGCAGTATTCAGGGACTTATTTTAGATCAGTGCTAGGGATAAAAAAAGTACTTGAGTGTAATTAATGTCTAGCTCATTGAGCTATTTTTCAAGAACCAAAACAAGGTTTGTTATCTTTAATGTGGTAAATAAACAGAAATAATACCTATATTTATACACATTCTCATTATTTAAGGTGTTCAAATGAAGCTTATTCAAATTTCAAAGGTTGTAAATGGTGAACTATTAAGACATTTTAGTTACTTTTCTTTTTTTGGTTCACACCCAGCAATGCTCAGGGGTTACTCCTGGCTCTGCACTCAGGAATTACTCTTGGCGGTGCATGGGGACCATATGGGATGCCAAGGATTGAACCCGGGTAGGCCGTGTGAAAGGCAAACACCCATCCACTGTACTATCCCCTTGGCCCCTGTGCTACTTATCTGTTTGCTTTCTGCAATAAAATCTTTACAGTAAAAGGGTCTCTTGTATCTTTTAGGTTTTGGATTCCCTATAACTTGTAAGACTGTACATCAATGAGTCTATTTCTTTTCTTCATGTGTTTTTCATGTCTATGTGAGTGAATACCACAAACAATTTTAAAATAAAGAAAACAGATACAAATTTGTTCTTCTTACAATTCTGTTCACTAAAATAAATCTGGTGTTAGTTATTTGCGTGTCATATTTGTGCTGTAGTGTTGCTGTTACAAAGTCTCTGGGTTACATAAAACAATAGATTTTCTTTCATGGTTCTGGAGGATAGAATTCATAATTAAAATTTGAGAAGAACCAAGGTCTGTCTGTGCTAATTTGGAAAAAGACCTCCCACAAATAACTTCATTTCCTTTTGAGCACATTTTAAAAGAAACTATTTTTAAATAAGGTCGTACTCATATGTAAAAAAGTTTAGTAATTCAATACATTTCTTTTTGGAACACAGTTTCAACCAATTAAGTTATGCTAATTTGGGAATATCAAACTAGATCAACTTTAAGATTTTCATTCGAATATTAGAATTTCACATACAATTTGTTTTAAATGTTACCATCTTTATCTGAATAAATAAATAGCTAGCAGTCAAAGTAATACTTTGTAGAAAATAATAAAATAGTAAATATCTTGAAGAACTTAATTTCTGTAACAATATTTCTTACCAAGCCATAGAAATAGTGATATCATAGGTACACATTTTCTCTCTCCAAAGTATTCATTCTATATTAGTACAGCTAAAAAAAATATTGATTTTGTCTTTTTAGTGAATTGATCTAATGTTGCTGTGATAATAAAAAGAACAAAGGATAGTTATAATAGATTTAAATTTGCAGAGTTCTAAGATAAAACTTGGTGAAGTGAATTCAAGACTTCACATCATACTAGCATCTCCCTTTAGACTATTTGATACTACAACAGAAATAGACATGACCCTCGGAACAAGGAGAAACAAGGTGATAAAGAGATTTACCATACATTTATTAGATTTTCAGTTTTTTACTTGTTGTCAAGACAATTAAGTCTACAAACATAGTGTCTTTATTTTTTGAAAAGTTTTATTTCCCCCTGACACTAAATAAACTCTGTGTTTAAAAAGTTGCTCATGATGATTTGTTGCAGACATTCAATACACCAACACCAAGCCCACCACCTGTTGAATCTTCCACCACCATTATCTCCAGTGTTCCCAACCACACCATAAGCCTGCCCCATAGTGGGCTCCAACAATTTATTTTATATTGCTTGTTATAAATTCAAAACTTGTAATGGTGTGATACAGCTGGAGTTAAATTTTTTAACTAGGTGGTGTTTTGGGGGCATGTGTGTGACTGTGGGGGCTTCTGAAAGTGCAGAGTTGGGGAGCGGGGAGAGTAGCATACCCCAGACTCCTTGAAAACCTGGATTTCAGTCACAAAACACGCATGCTTGAGTTTTTCAGCATATTAATTTCTGGATGGGACTCAGCCCCAGTAGTCGAGTCTGGCCACGAATATGTGACGATTTTGGAGTGTGGAGATTTTGGCTGCCAGGGCTCTGACTCGGGGCTGAGTTCACCCACTGCTCCCTGGGGTGCCCTGGACAACTCAGCATGCCTAGATCTGGAAGCATCTCTGCAACTTTTTGATCTCTTTTGAGGTTTATTTATGAGTCTCTGGATCTGGTCCCCAAACATTTAAAATAAGATGAGCACTGACATGACATAAGCAACACCAACTCTAGAAATAGCTGTGGTTCATCTTTTTGTCACTTTTGGTATTCATTCACATTTTTATGTAACTTTATTGAGGAGTACTTGGCATTCCATCAATTGGGGCTATTTACATTGAATAATGAGTGTCAACTTTTAAAAAATGCACATGCCTGCTAAAATATGACACAAAGATCATAAATAAAACTTTTTGAAAATAAAAAAAGCTCTTTCTCACTCATGGAACTAACTAAAAGTGTGAAGATGGATTTAAAAACATATAGGTATTAATGCTTTAAAATTGTATATAGATGAAGTAATTTCTTCAAAAATGTATGAGAACTCTTCAGAGTCATGAAGAAGCAAACATTCCAATAAAAACTACACTAAAATCATAAATAAACATTCACCAAGGAAGATACACAAATGAAAAGCAGATTTATAAAAATATGTCTAAGGACAGGAAAAATAATATATGGGTTTAAAGTCTGATCTTATGTGTAGACAATTTCATCTTGATTCCTGGCATCACATATGTTTCCCAGACCAGGAAGAAAGAGGATGAGGAGGAGGAGGAAGGAAGAGGTGGGGGAGGAAGATGAGGAGGAGGAGGAGGACAAAATGTTCAAAAATAGAATTTTTTTTTTTTACTTTCTGGTATTCCCTTCTAGTTCTTTCACTAGTGATTTGTGGACTTCTGTGTATATGTTCTTCACATCTTTTAAATTCATTGCTAGATATTTGGTGTTAAGAGTTTTTATTTCCTCCTGATTCAATCTTGAGAGATATTATTCTAAGAATTTGTCAATTTCCTTTTAGTACTTCAGGTAAGTAGCAAAGTAATTTCACTTGGCATCTACCTTCAAAATACAAACATTCCTTTCATTAAAAATGCATTACAATATTCATTTAAGTGCTTGCTAAAATAATATATGAAACCATCTAAATATATCATGACAAATGAGTGGGTAATGTAGTTGTGACATATATACACAATGAAGCTACGTATCTGTAAGAAAAGTTGATATCATGCAGTTTATTGAAACACAGATCATTTGGGGTGAAATGCGTCTGAGGGAGAAAAAATACAAAATAGTCTCACTATCTGTATATTAGAGAGAGACAAAACAACAAAATACACAGCACTGAGCAATGATAAACCATGGGTCTTGGAATATAAAATCAATTACAAATAGTGAACACAGGGGATCAGGAAAGAAGATACAAGTAAAGGGGACACAGGACAGTGGTGAAGAGTTGTAGACTCTTTGATGGTGGTGGGATACAGTAAGTTTATATATTGATACCATAGCTTTAACACAGTTGCAACTACCTAAAATAAAAATGAATAAGTACTATAGCCATGTTGTGATAATAGAATTTTATGTTTCTGCAAGCTTTGATACTACTGATAAAACTTCAAATCTTATTGTTTTATGAATATAGCCCCAAGATTTAAAATAATTTCCCATAATTACTTTTCAATATTAGATTGTTTCAAGCAATAGTTGTTTATATATCAACAATTGTTTCAAACAATTATTATTTATATGTATGAAGTTGTGTATATCAGCTCATCTAATGATATCAGTCTGTACAAAATATAGAAGAGAATCTGTAAATACAAATTCTTTTTTAGATTCAAATTCAAACAGAATTTTATTTCTATCATACAAAATTGTTATTAAATACCAACTGATGAAGTCTGATCTTACAGGTCAGTCTCATTCACAGGCTTTATGTAATGGAAGCGTTCTCCATGCTCCATTGGTGGGAACTTGTGGTTCGTGTCTTCCCTTAGTGTATCCTAAAGGAAGACTCTGAAGTGTGGCTTGACTTTAGCCCTTGAACCTCTCAGCTGGTGACAAAAGTGCTTTGAGGGCTTAGGATTCATACTTATTGGGGCTGGAGAGATAGTACAGGGATGAAGGATCTTGCCTTGCATACTGCCAGCCCTGATTAGATTCCTGATATGGACAAAGAAACAAACAAAACAGATGAAACAAACTGACTCACCTCCTGAAGTCTAGCTTCTTAAACCAGAACAGTAGGTCCCATTACTTACTGAATCCAGGATTTTTCCAATTATTGGCAGTTGCAAAAGAATTCTGAATGTGAAATGTCCAAGTCGAAGGTGTTTCTGGCAGGTGATGTTAGGAGGGAGAATGGAAGATGCAGGGAGGAGACAAGAGCAGAAGGGGGCCAAGATAGAACAATGGTTGAACTCCGATCTAGAATGTAGGATAGAGGCCTATTTTCTGTCACACTTATACCTTATCAATATAGTATTAACTATTTTATGTAAAAGTTATAAATAGGAATCTGTTCAATGACACATTATGGAATGGAAATCACTGTATCACTGTCATCTCGTTGTTCATCAATTTACTCTAGCGGGCACCAGTAATGTCTCCATTCATCCCAGCCCTGAGATTTTAGCAGCCTCTCCTTACTCGTCTTTCCCAAGGGTTGGAGGCTCTTTCAGGGTCAGGGAAATAAGACCTCTTATCATTACTGTATTTATCATATTGAATACTTCACAGGGAGCTTGCCAGGCTCTTCCAAAATATCAACATTAAAATCAGTCAAGTGAAATGCTTTTCCTTTGATCCTGGAAGATCATAGTTGACAGTTGCACTTTACTATTTTCATAAGAAAAGTCAATGGCATGAAGAGCTTCAAGAGCAGTTTCCTTGTTATCTTTATTTTTGTCAGAAGCCTGTTCTCTCAAATCAGAGTATAGAATCAACCAAAGGCAAACCAGCCAACTAAAGAATCTCAAACATGCTGCTATTATTTACGTGGGATAAAACTTTTTTGCTTTGGGAGTGATGTTGAAGGGAAGTCTCCAACTGAGAAAACAAGTTCTTGAAAACAGTTCAAATGCTGACATAAAGAGAGATTTGAAAGATTTTTATTGCAAATTTCTTAGAAAAACTTAATGTATCAAGACCTCACCAATCCTTCTACGTATGTACACGAATGTGGTTGACATGAAACAAACCATAGAGTGTTTGTTCCTGTGTGATATATACTTCTAAGGTTAAATAGAAATCAAACTGCTTATTGGAATAATAAATCAAACCTTATACAAAGCTCTGACAGTTACAGCTACGATACTAGCAGAGGTGATTTTGACACTGTTGTTTTGAAAGAGCGGTGCTCAGAGCCATTCAGGATTTGGGATGGCTGAGATAGAGACAGCGGTAGAGTCCTACTATGTGGGAATGGGTAACGGCACATGGCCATTGGCTCTTTCTTCTGACACACGTGTCTCACAAGGCTCAGTCCTCACACCAACTTCCTCCCAGCCTCAGAGCAGAGCTTGAAGCCAGCAGAGCAACAGGTCCTATCATGCTCCAAGGGTGAAAGTCGCAGGATGCACGCAGGTACTGTCTGTCAGTCAGAGTGGCTGTGTGAACCATGCCTCTGCTCTTACACTGCTGGGAAAGAGGGTTGGAGTACAAGCTGCTTGAGAAAAGCGTTTAGAATTCAGAGACAACTGGATTTTTGCAGAAAAAAGCTGCATTAAATTGCGATCAAGGGGTTGCAGCCATAGTACAGTGGGTAGGGCATTTGCCTTGCACGCGGTCCACCCGGGTTCGATTCCCAGCATCCCATATGGTCCCCCGAGCGCCGCCAGGAGTGATTCCTGAGTGCATAGCCAGGAGTCAGCCCTGAGCATCGCCGAGTGTGACCCCAAAAGCCAAAAAATAAAAAAAATAAATAAAAATAAATAAATTGCGATCAATTTAATGAGTAATGATAGCTTTATTTTTGTTGAAAACAGATGAATTAGTAAGAAAATGGGTCACAGTTTTCTTCCGTAAACTAAACCTTTTAGAGTTAACAAATACTTGGATGTATTTCATTCTTGTTTGACTTCTGGGGGGAGGGGTTTACGTGTAGTAATGGTAGAGCTTACTCTTGGCTCAGTGCTCAGGGATCATTCGTGACAGTGTTTTGGGAACATATGTGATGTCAAAGATCAAAATAGGGTTGACAGAATGCTAAACAAGAGCCTTAACCCCTGTACTCTTTCTGCTTTCACCCCTGTTCTATCATTGTGGCTCTTAATATATTTTTCACCATATAAATTTTTACTTTTTGTTATTTTTTTCCAAAGGCTCAAATTAGAAATACATTATCCAAAACTTAAACCCTTATATTAAACTAATATAATAAATGAATACATTAAAATAAATAAAGATAAGTGTGTTTGAATATTTAGATGATTGTTTTCTGTCAAAATTTAATTGATTGTATATTTGCAGATATGTTTTTATTATTTATACTCAGGAGTCTATACTCAGGGTCTATACTCACTCCTACTGAGTTTGGGGGACCGTATTGGGTACCAAGGATTGAACCTAGGTCAACTACATGCAAGGCAAATTCTTTATCTGCTGCATTATCTTCACTTCCTACTTTTTTTGTACATTCATATAAGTATAATTTAACAAAAAAAGTAATAAAAGCTATTTATCTAGGAAAATATCTGACTTTATTGTCTTTGGTTTGTGGGTCACACTCAACAGTATTCAGGAACTTCTTTTTGATCAGTCCTAGGGATAAAAAAGCACTTGAGTACAAATCATGTTCTCCAGTTCATTGAGCTACTTCCCACAAATTAAAACGAGGTTTATTATCTTTAATGCAATAAATAAAGAATATACTGAAACAGAAATATTTCTTATTATTTAAAGGTGTTCAAATGAAGCCTCTTCAAATTTCAAAGGTTTTAAATGATGAACTATTAAGACGTGTTAGTAACTTATTTCTTTTGGCTTTTCAGCTACACCCGAAAATGCTCAGAGGCAACTTCTGGCTCTGCACTGAGGAATCCCTCCAGGCGGTGCTCAGGAACCATATGGGATGCCAGGGATCGAACCTGGGTCAGCTCAGAGCAATACCAGGGCCTACTCTCAATACTCTTTTTCCAGCCTCTATTATGACATTTTAAGGACATGGCTTTCGAATATATTAAAACCAGCAGTTATCTGGTCCATTCTTACACACTTACCAAATATTATTTTAGAAATTTTGTTCCTTCTCTTTAATTGCTTTTATATTTTTTATATTACCAATGCAGAACATTCATTATGTACTTAGGGGTGATGTTATTTATGTGCAAAAAATACAGGCAAAGATAGTATTTCTCAGTGAATGTAAATAAAATTATAATTAAGGTGTATATGCTTATATAGATTATGTGCTTTAACTCACTTATTGTTATCTAGACTGTCACTGTCATCCCGTTGCTCATCGATTTGCTTGAGCAGGCAATAGTAACATCTCTGTTGTGAGACTCATTGTTACTGGTTTTGGCATATCGAATACGCCATGGGTAGCTTGCCAGGCTCTGCCGTGCGGGTGGGATACTCTTGGTAGCTTGCCGGGCTCTCCGAGAGGGGCGGAGGAATCGAACCTGGGTCAGCCGTCAGCCGCGTGCGAGGCAAATGCCCTACCCGCTGCGCTATTGCTCCAGCCTCAATCTAGACTATCATCTAGTAATTTATATATGTATGTATATATATGTATATATAGTGGTCTATGTTATGAATTATCATTATTGCCTCCATTTTTAGTGCTATAACTTGTGCTTCAGGAAGTATTGGAAATGAGTCTCGCTGCTTTCTGACTATACATTTTTAAATGAGGGAGGAAAGAGTGACAAACATCAACCTAAAGCTCCCCGAATCAAAGACAGAGAAAACCAAAAGATGTCAAACTCAGAAAGAGAGGGACATAGTTCTTTTTCTGTATTTCTGAAATATATTTAACTCTTCTCAGCACTGAGTTATGGTAGTCCTCGGGGAAACATCTGGGGTGCTGGGATTGAACCCAGGTCAACCTCCTACAAGGTGTGCACCCTTCCATCTGTACTACCTTCCCGGCTCCGTCAGGCATGGCTTTTGCAAAAATAAATCTAAAAGGACATCTTGAAGCCTCTAGAAATTGCCGGGTGTGACCCAAAAATAGAAAAAAAGTCTGATGGTAAAAATCAAATTGGTATTCTACATGAACTTCTTTCTTTTTTTTTAATTTTTTAATGTGTATTTTTATTTTTATTTTTTTTAATTTATTTATATTTAATTAGAGAATCACCGTGAGGGTACAGTTACAGATTTATACACTTTTGTGCTTATACTTCCCTCATACAAAGTTGGGGAACCCATCCCTTCACCAGTGCCCATTCTCCACCACCAGTAAACCCAGCCTCCCTCCATCCTCCCCAATCCCATCTCCCCCCACCCCACCCTGCCACTGTGGCAGGGCATTCCCTTCTGTTCTCTCTCTCTAATTAGCTGTTGTGGTTTGCAATAAAGGTGTTGAGTGGCCGCTGTGCTCAGTCTCTAGCCCTCATTCAGCCCGCAACTCCCTTCCCCATCATGGCCTTCGTCTACAATGTAGTTGGTGATCGCTTCTCTGAGTTGCCCTTTCCCCGGAACATGAGGCCAGCCTCGAAGCCATGGGGTCAACCTCCTGGTACTTATTTCTACAGTTCTTGGGCATTAGTCTCCCACTCTGATATTCTATATACCATAGATAAGTGCAGTCTTTCTATGTCTGTCTCTCTCTTTCTGACTCATTTCACTCAGCATGAAACTTTTCATGAACTTATTTCTAAACTTAGGTCTGTTTCTTTGATTTGAGTATCTCCTTTTACCAATATCTTGATTATTGGGATCAAGTCCTAAAGTATTGTAAGTAAAGTAAGTAAATTAACTCCTAAAGTCCTAATGTAAGTAAAGTAAGTCCTAAAGTATCGTATTCTTCAATTTTGCTTCTGAAAGTGGCACAAGTAAGGGTGTCATATAAAATTTGTGGATTTTCTCTCTATATATTTTATGAACAAATGATGCTATTTTTCATTAGACTGAAATCTATAGACTGAAATCTATACAGTCAGAATTCTCCATGATATTAAATTATAGGTATCTTCAATGATTCAACTAAACTGGCATAAGAAAATAAATGATATTACCTCAGATGAAAGAGTGTCCACCCCATAAAGAAACTCAAGCTAAAAAAAAAAAACAATAGCTTTCTAAATCATAGAGAATATTTTACACCATACATTTGAGCATAGAATGGTTAAAATGTGATACTGTGATACACATGTATATATACCTAAAAATGATACATATAAATTTATAAAGCACCAAATGCCCCTATTAAATATGTATAGGGCATCTAACCAGACACTTTCTCAAAGTAATATAGTTAGCCAATACACATCTTAAAAATCTTCAATGTCACTTATTATCCAGAAATTTCAAATCAAACAACATTGACAGTTCAATTCCTACCAATGAGAATAGCCTAATCCAAAGGACTAGACTATCATTAGAGTCACAGCAGCACTATTTAATAGCTAAAATCTGGTAACAACCAAAGGTTTAAGCATAGATGAAAGGATAAAACACATTGTAGCACATAAACAGAATAGAGATGAAATTTTACCTTTTGCTATAACTTGGATGGAAAATGGGTTTATCATGTTAGGAGAAAAAGGAGACAGAGGAAAAATATCAGATGATGTCACTTCTTTGATGTAAAGAAATGAAGCAAGAGAGCAAGCAATGTTCAGGGAAAACAAATTTCCAATAGAAATTTCCAATAGAAACTGTTACAGCAGAAATACGGTTCCCAGGTGTTTGTGGCTGGAGTGGGGAGAAGTTGGGGCTTTTGTGGGAAGGGGCAGACTAGAAGTGACACAGAGACGGTGGTTGGAAGGTCTTGGACACTGTAGTGGTGCTGGAAGTACACTAACATTTTCCACCAATATCATAAACACCAACACTATTATAACCACAGATCACAATAATAAGTGCTTTATGATTCTGTTCAATGTACCATACCATAAAATGCAAATATTCAAACAGAAATTCATGCATAACTCAGGCAGAAAAAACTTTATTACTATTTACATTCATGTATACCCTAATGTGTACTATAATGACCAAAGTTGTTTCAGGAACACTTACTAAATCTGTGAGTGGCAGAAATAGGATAGAAATAGAACTAAACTTCCTAAATTCTATGAGAGACGTCATCCTGCTGTCTCATATCACCAGACTGTGTTACCAACCAATGTGGTTAGAGTGTTTTCATCCTTTATGTGGAGGGGAGGAAACAGACGGTCCCAGACACCTTATTCTGATGGATCTTCTTGGTCACTGACTAGAACAATCTGTTCAGCGCATGAGTAGTCTGAAACATGAAAGGCTGATTCTCTAGAACTAAATTCTGGGATTTTTAAATAAACATTGATCTTGTCTTGCTGTTGCAGTTGCTTAAGATGATGTGTTGATGTTTTAGATAGCAAAACGACCCATTTTCATGATGATTTATCATGAAATTGACATGTTATTGTCAATTTATGTTTATTGACATTTTATTGAAAGGTTATTCTCGACATTTCTTTCATGTACAAATGAGAAATTATGATAAAGATTATGAAATATTTCATTTAGTTTACTTTAAAGCTAGAACAAGTCAAAAGTTAACATGACTGGAATGAATTTTTCTAGGTCTATGTTGAATTTCTTTTACTTGGGCACCAGTGGCAGTATTCTGCATTTTAGGTTCTACTAGTTTCACAGTGATTTTCTTGGTGAGGCTGGTGTTAAATTTATGAGGTTTTCTCAGCACAAAATACTCTTTTCCCTTGATAAAAATGATATCTTTAGAGAAAATTTTTTCCTCATTATTTGGTGTTTGGACACATATTTACTAACCTACATTCATTCTAATTGTGGATGGATGAGATTAGTTTTATGAAAATCGATTTTTATTTCTACTTATCTTACTGACTTTAACAGGATAGTGTGTAAATTTCAGTAAGTTTAAAAGCTCAAGTTTTAGTAAACACTCAGTAGCAATAACTATTGCCTAAACAAATATGGTGTGATATGACAGAGAAATAACATCACCATTTCTCTTTCATCTTCAATCTTCAGAAGTGTAGAACCAACTTTATTGCAGGCTTTCTTACTGTCATCGAAGTTCTTCAAGTCACAAGAAATATGATAGCATTTGTCTCCACAGCATGACCATTTGCTTTTAACATGTCTTTGCCTTCACTTCCTTGAAAACAAAGACATTTCCAAGGGTTACTTCTTGTTTATATCTTGAGAGGAATTTTCTGGGCTGAGATAACAAAGAATGCTCACTAGTCCTTGTAGGAACAGATAATTCATGAGACAGATAGACTTCATGGTTGCTTTCTGAAAACAGCCCGGGTCATGGAAGAGTAGCACATTACAAACCTTATGATAGGAAATCTCTGAACAGTAGTACTGAAAATATCCATGGACACATCTGACAAGATTGGGGTTTTCCTCACAACTTCTGCTGAAAGGACTCTAGAACGGGAAGCAAGTCCTTTGTGTTTTCTAGAGGAAGTGTAATCAAGAGGCACAAAGCAGGTCTTGACGTGATGTCCTCTCTAAAGACCCCTGTCTGGTGGAATCATAATGAGAATATGATGAGAAAGAGCCAGAGATAATTTTGAGTAAAGTATTATTTTGAGAAATGATGACATAAATGATTGTAGTATCTTGTACAGAGAAAAGTCAAATCCCTGGGAATGACTAACTTGTTTTTTAATTGAAAAGAATAGCAGTTGTCACCACAGCTTTTACTACTAGAAATCCAGGGAAATAGAGCAGAGACTCATGAGAATCAAGTTTGAATCCTTATTTACCTACCTGCATTGGATTGTTTCTTTTCTTCTTTAGATTCCACCTTTCTACATGTACAATTTTCTTTTGTTACGTTGCTCAAAAATGGCTTATGTAACTGTCCTGTTGATGGTTCCTGTAAAACTTGACTCTATATCATTAGCTTGAGGGAAACATAACACAGAACTGAATTAAAAGCACAGTTATAATTTTTTGTATGTTTGTTTGTTTCTGGGCCACACCTCTTGATGCTCAGGGATTACTACTAGTTCTGCTTAAACCAGGAGTTGAACTCAGGAATTACTCCTGGCAGTGCTTGGGGGACCATACCAACTGCCAGGGTGAGCTGCGTACTAGGCATCTGGCCTACCTATCTTCTGACCCCAACAATTTTAATATTCATATATCAGTTAATATTGAGAAATAAGGATTACTTTTGACATTGTGTTCCAGACATCTCTTACCTTCGTATACAATTTCCACAGTATCTCATTTCTTGAAAGCACCTTAAAAACATGGTAGTTTACAGGAATTACTCCTGGCGGTGCTCAGGGAACCATATGGAATGCTGGGAATCAAACCTGGGTCGGCCGCGTGCAAGGCAAACGCCCTACCCGCTGTGCTATTGCTCCAGCCCTGAGAATGCTTTTAATTACTCCCTCTCATGAGGGAGTATCTGAGATGAGACCTTTCATGGGGTAATGGTTTCAAGTCTTTTCATTAAGTAATTTGATTATATCATTCCATTATTTTCTCACCTGTACTGCCTCATATGAGATATATGTTGTGGCTCTAATGTTATTTCCCTTATATTAAAGGTTTTTCTTCTTTCTTGCTCCTTTAAGAAGTTTGTCTCTCTTTGTTTTTTCCATTTTGATCGCTGTTCTGTTTGGGTCTATTTTGTTCTATTCTCTTTTGACCCCTGAATCTGTGAAGCTGCTTGCCTCCAGAGAGGAGACATCCTCAGCTATTATTTCTCCCACTTCTCTCATTCTTTTTATTTAATTTAATTTATTTATTTTTTATTGAATCACCATGAGATACATGTACAAAGCATTCACTTCTCTCTTTCTTATTTCTCATTCTTTTCCTTTCCCTTTACCCCATCTCTGGTATTCTTATAATTCACAGATCATTCTTATTGTCTTTGTTCATTAAGTACCTTATAGCATACCTCTTTGTTTTTAAATTATGCAAACTCTATGTGTATATATTAAAATGTGTGCTTGGAAGTACCCAACTTTGAAACTATAAAAAAAAAACATGGTAGTTTACTAGAACTTGATAACACAACAATGAAAAATGACAAGCTTGGGTCTTTTGTGATCTTACAGATTGTATTGGGGTAAGTATGCAGTTAAAGTGCTAGGTTATGAAGATGTAACAGAGATAAGATAACATAAGTGTTGCTCTCAGGGCCATGAAGTTTGGTTCTTGTCTTGCACGCAGCTCACTTGGCTTCAATTCCTGTTAACACATACAGTCTTCCAAACTCTACCAGGAGTGATTTCTGGTAGAGTTTGGAACACATAGCTGGAAGTAATCCCTATACTCTGCAGGATAAAGTCCCCCCCCAAAAATAAAAGAATTCTCATAAGAAAATTGACTGCTAAATGTAGGTTCTGAAATAGTATCAGAAAGACTTTATATTTTTTTATTGACCTTAACTTAATTTTTGTCAATTATATAAGGAAGTAATAGATGCCTGTGTATGTGAGGAAGTGAAGAAGATAGACAATAAAATTATAGCTTGTTCAATTAATGATCTAAACTAGGAAAATGCGGATTCCATGCCATATTAAGGCTGTTCTAGTTAATCAGTACATTCAGAGGAAGGAGTCTACAGGAAATTTAGGTTTGTTGAGTTAGAAAAGAGAACAAAATTCATAGAATTTTGGTTATTTTATATAGACAGTAAAGTATTTCAATATCAACCTAAGTCCTGATTTTCAGCATTATAGCTTCATGGGAATAAGCTTGAGCACGATGTTCAATACTTTACAAGTGATTGTAATGCTTTTATTTATACAACGTTGGCTTTTCTTCTCAGAACTTTTTGCTCCTTAAGAGTCATCAATATGGAGTTTCTCTTTTTTTTACTTTTGGCAGTGCTCAGAGCTTACTTCTGGCTCTGTGCTCAGGGATCACTCCTGGTGGACTTGGGGGACCAAATGGGGTACTGGAGAGCAGCCTCACGCAAGATAAAAGTCCTATCTGCTGCACTATTATTCCAGCCCTCAGTGTGGAATTTCTTTTCTTTTTTTTTTTTTTTTTTTTTTTTTATATTTTAAAATTTATTTAGCTTTTAATTAGTGAGTCACAGTGAGGGTACAGTTACAGATTCACACATTTTCGTGCTTGTTTTTCCCTCATGCAATGTTCGAGAGCCCATCCCTCCACCAGTGCCCATTCTCCACCACCCATGAACCCAGTATCCCTCCCACCCCCCCAGTCCCATCCCCCCACCCCACCCCGCCTCTGTAGCGGGGCTTTCTTTTTTTTTTTTTTTTTTAAATTTTATTGAATCATAGTTCTCAGGATTATGTCGGTTATACAGTTCTCAAACACCCTTCACTTCACCAGTGCCCATCTTCCATCACCAACCCCCCCAGTATACCTGCCGCCCCCTCCCACCTCCCCAGTCCCAACCCTTGCACATGATATGTTTCACTTCGTTTACGCCTTATTTCGATTACATTCCATGTTTCAACATACAACTCACTACCGTTGTTGGGGTTTCCCCCAAAAAAGAAAAGCAGTCCTATTGCCAAGGAGGCATTTGATAGTTCTCCATTGCTAAGAATATAGAGATATTAAGTCCCGCTGTTTGTTACATAGTTTTTCTTTTTCCCCCTTGCCCCGCGCCACCGAGTTCACGCCTGTTTTAGTAATCGCCACGCTGCCTGACAAGGGAAAAAAAAACCGAAAAGGATGGTTATTTCCCGTCATCAGCAGGCGTGGGGCTCTGGCTTAGTTGATAGACTTGTAGAGTATCTGCAAGCAGTCTCTGGAACCGACGGTCTTGCGCTGGTGTCGGCTCCGGCTCGAGATTCCACCAGCGTCCCGCTGTTCCTTGTACATAATTTTTCCCCTTATATCCCATTCCCACGCCACCAGGTCTGTTTGCTTAATGGACATCACACTGTAGTTGATGACACACCGCGTTTCTTCCCGAGAAAGAAGAAAATTTCTTCTCAGCCGGCGTGGGGATATAGCTTAGTTCAGTCTAGTGAGATGGCTACCACTTTGATTGCCTTCAATATTTCAGCAACAGACTTACTATTAGGATCTCCCACAAAAGTCCGCCCCATTAGAAAGGAACCATTACATATTGCTCATACTAAGATGACATTAAGTCGCGCGGCCGCTGGGTTTCTGTATAAAGTCCAGGGAAAGTACAACCAGAAATAACATCACTATAAACTTTTACCCTTTTATGGTGCTCATAAGATGGAGAAACCTAGAGAGAGGCTCGGCGTCTCCGTTTTGCGCTCAGGAAAACCGCGGCCCCTGCGCTGTGTTCAGGAGGGAGGAGTTGAGAGAGAGACAGGTTAAAAGAATTGGGGGATGCCCGGGTCCCACAGCTTCAGCACGCCGTGGGGTCTCTGGTCCCATGCCGGAATTAGTTCAGTGGGCTGCTTGGGGTCCGAGGGCGCTCCCTCGGGCCCCTCCATCATGCTCCTTCCACAGCCGGGTCCAAAAGGAAGCACACGTGGGGGAGGTGGGTTTAAGTATCTAACTGCGGTGGGCGGGGGTCGCCGCCCCCGCCCCCTGGGGACTCCCGCAAGCGCGCTCACGTCCTGTTTTGGCTGAATCGGCGACTCCGTTTTGCGCTCAGGAAAACCGCGGCCCCTGCGCTGTGTTCAGGAGGGAGGAGTTGAGAGAGAGACAGGTTAAAAGAATTGGGGGATGCCCGGGTCCCACAGCTTCAGCACGCCGTGGGGTCTCTGGTCCCATGCCGGAATTAGTTCAGTGGGCTGCTTGGGGTCCGAGGGCGCTCCCTCGGGCCCCTCCATCATGCTCCTTCCACAGCCGGGTCCAAAAGCTGGAATTTCTTTTCTTAAAGCTACTCACCAGTAAAAGCAAATCATCTGAATTTGAAAACATTACTTCATTGCTAGGTAAAGAATGACTTGCAACAATATTAAAATAGTAAGTCATAATTCAGAGCTATAATTTCTTCTTGGATTTTTTCTAGCTGGGAGATAAGGCATTCCAACTGGCATATTTATATAGCATCCTTATAAACGATAAGTAACCCCTGGAAAAGTCTTTATTTTCATGCCAGTTTAGGCAAAGACATGTGGAAAATCGAATGGTCCTGTTGTGAGGACAATTGCTACATATGCAGTTGTCAATAGTTACTTTAAATTCAGAATATCTATAAAATTATGTTTCACACAATATACTGCCCATTGAATTTTTCTATATATTTTGAAATGTATATTCTATATATTTTTCTATCATCAAAATAGGGGTTCCAAAATTCATATTTCGGTATTCATTTAAGGACCAGGAGCTAGTACAGGGGGTTAGCATGACTTGCTTGCTACTGACTCTGAATCAATTTTCAGCATCATTTAATTTCTTGAGCATTGGCTGCTGCAGACTAAAAGGCCTCTACATATTTCCCAGTTGACCCTGGTGATTTCGACATTACAGGTCTAGCATCACCCCGTCCTCAGGCATTCTTGTTGAAGCACAGGACAACTGGCTGACAATCACCAGGAGGATTCTCCACAGTCTTGGAAGCCCTCCCCAGTAAAAGCAAAATTGACTTATTCTTTCCTGTACAACCACAATTTACCAGGCACCCAATCCTGTTCTGGTCTTTATTCATCCTGGAATATTTGCATTTCGTCTTATTTATCCAATGTAACTATTCTTTAAGACAATATCTTATTCTTAGCATGAGAAACACTTTCTGAACAGTTCATTTATAAAGCTTTTCAATGGAATGTCCTTACTAGTCTTCTATGTAAAGTCAATGATAAAAATGTCCACAGTAAAAATAACTTCAAAGGTGCATTTTCTTCTGACCCCTGAATAGTACAGTGAGTAGGGCACTTGCCTTGTACGTGGCTGACTGGTGTTCGATCCCCGGCATCCCATACAGTCTCCAGAGCATTGCCAGGAGTAATTCCTGCACTCAGGAATTACTTTTTGTGAACGGCTATAAAAAGGAACAGAAGCATGCACTAAGGCAGCATGGGGTGAAAACCCAGAGTTAAGTCCACAGCTGTCAAAGGGGGCCGACTCCAGCCACCTAGGACTGCTGGGTCATCAGACAGCTCCTGAGACATTATGTAGTTTTGTAATTTTACATTTGGAAAATGAGGATAAAAGTAATAGGCCTGTAAGATGTACTATAAAAATCTTCCTGCAAAAGCAGAAGCTGGATGGGCCCTCACCAAAGTGAGAAACTCTTATTTTTTCAAAGCACACAGTCAAAGAAGAGCAGGCCAGGCCAGAGAATGAGAGAAGACCTGAGACTGTTCAGGGACTTGAGGCCCGGCACCAACCAGCACAAACCCACTCAGTGCAGACACAGGGGGAAGAAGGAATGGTCTGCTGCGTAGCGAGCCCGGCGGCATGGCACAAACCAATGCCAGGAGGCAGAGAGAAGAAACGGCTTGTGAATCACATGCCAGGCAAGGGTCTGATATCCAGAATCTATAAAGAACTCCTGTAAATCCAGGACAAAAGGAAAATAATTCGGGGGCTGGAGCAATAGTACAGCAGGCAGAGTGTCCCACAGGGTCCCCTGAGCACTGCCAGGAGTGATTCCTGAGTGCAGAGCCAGGAGTAACCCCTGAGCATCTCCGCTTGTACTGAATAGAAGTAACATTACATCAATTGAAAAAATGCTCTTTATTCAGAAAAATACCAAGTAAAAATTTATCAGATATGATGTATAAACATGATTAGTGTTTCATAATGAATTACTCTAAAATCTCTCCTCTATGGACAATATTGATATATATTTTTTCTTATTTTATTTTTTAAAATTATTTGTTAATTTGCTTCTATACTTTCTTAAAGTGTTGTCACCTCCTCCAATATGGTGTTAAAAAAGAACAATGGTTTGGTTGTATTTTTGTAGTATATTAGAGTAAGCTCATAATATTGAAAAACATCATAAAAAGCTATAATATTTATAGTCTTTATAATACTTCACTGTCACTGTCATCTCATTTGCTCGAGCGGGCACCAGTAACATCTCCACTGTAAGACTTCTTGTTACTGCTTTTGGCATATCGAATATGCCATGGATAGCTTGCCAGGCTCTGTCATGAGGGTAAGATACTCTCAGTAGCTTGCCAGACTCTCCAAGAGGGCGAAGGAATTGAACCCTGGTCGGCCACGTGCAAGGCAAAAGCCCTACACGCTGTGCTATCGCTCCAGCCCCTTTATAAAACTTATCACATATTATCAACAGGAATACTTATATTCTTCTATAACATTTATTTTGCTTACAATTAATGAATGGGACAGAGAGATAGTACAGTAGGAAAGTAAGCTACTTTTCTTGCACACAGATGACCAGCTCTGACAGGAGCAATCTCTGAGTGCAGAGCCAGAAGTAAGTCCTGAGCCCCAGTGGGTATGTCTCACTCTCACAAATAAATGTATTAACTGTTCCAAATATTTTAAATAAAATAGCAATAAAAGTTTAGTAAAATAAGTATTTTTTTAATAAACATGCATTTACCTGAAGTAGAATTTGATTACATAAATATTTTAATTGCATGTGCTCACTAGTTTACCAATATATAGTCATATACTGTCACTGTCATTCCGTTGCTCATCGATTTGTTCTAGCGGGCACCAATAATGTCTCTCATTGTGAGACTCATTGTTACTGGTTTTTGGCATATCGAATACGTCAAGGGTAGCTTGCCAGCCTCTGCCATGAGGGCGAGATACTCTCGGTAGCTTGCCGGGCTCTCCAATAGGGGTGGAGGAATTGAACACGGGTTGGACGCAATGAAAGGCGAACGCCCTACTGCTGTGTTATCATTCCAGCTCAGAAATAGAACTAAACTTCCTAAATCCTATGAGAGACGACACCCTCCTGTCTCACACCACCAGGCTGTGTTCACAACCATGTGGCTGTGAACTGATCATCTCAGTCATATACTATTTTTACATATTGCTTCCTCTGGGAATTATGACCCACTGTTATGATTAAAGATGCACAGGACAGGGCTGGAGTGATAGTACAGCAGGTAAGGCGTTTGCCTTGCATGCGGCCGACCCGGGTTAGATTCCTAGCATCCCATATGGTCCTCTAAGCACTGCCAGGAGTAATTCATGAGTGCATTAGGCAGGAGAAACCCCTGGGTGTGATCCAAAAAGAAAAAGAAAATGCACAGGACTCTGTGTGCTGATATTTACATATAACATTAACAATCTCTCAGAAAATAACTACTTATTAGAAAACATGATTGCACAAAAAATACACTTAGTTTAGTTTGCCTTTAAAAATTCTTTACCAAACTGGAACATGCAAAGAATTTAGAAGCAATGTATTATAAATAAGAAGTAGATATGAAACGTTCAAACATTGCTATATAGAAAAAAATCAGCAACTGTCCTCATTCATATGGCCATTTGCACTCTTTATTGTACTAGGTCCACCTCAAGAGATGTTGAAATATATCCTAATAAAGTTACTATACTTTATAATAATGTACTGATGCTATATTCATTGAAAAACTGATAGGAGGTCATTTATCTTGTAAAGTAATTTTCAAATTTCAGTGACTAAGACTAAATTTACTGAGTTTTCTGTTTAAATTTCAGCTCTTGGTGGTCCGTGCACACAGTAAGTGGCATTGATAACAATGAAATATGCAGAGTGACAGCTCTAAAGAACTGACAATACATACCTGTGTTGATGTGGTAGGATTTCTCTAGCCAATGAGTCTGGTCCAAAGATGTCACTGGTCAGACAGAAGAGATGAGGGAACCTGAACAGAGATGATTCTTTGGGGTTCTATATGTTTCCTGCTCCTGTGACCCAACACCCTCAATATCTTTTAGCCATATGTGAAGAGGTGAGAAGTCAATTTACATTTGTTCTCAGATTTCACCCAATTGCATCTTGTGTCACTGTGAAATGTGCGGTTTTCTAACAGAGCAGATGAATGGGTAAAATAAAGGGCCTTGTCCATCTGCATGAGATACAAACATCACACATGAAAAAAAGACCACCATCACCACTACCCAAATACTGTTGCTAAATATAGTCCCTCTAACAGGCACTAATGTTTTGTGCTCTAAAGAGAAACTGTCTGGAAATGTTTAAATCCATTTACAGAGAAAAGCCATTATCTAAGGGACAAGACCTCAACTCAGATCATTCATTATTCCCATACTTGTCTAGTTTAAAAAATAAAGTTGATTCAGTTGTTTAGCACAGTGACTTCTGTCTTGTTACTTTAATCACTTAATGGCTTAACCATTGAGAGAAAACCAAGCTATGTCTTCTATATGAAAATTACCATCTTGTTAAGCTGATTTAGTTTTGTTTTCTTTGTCTGATTAGTATTTGAAGGAAGAATTTTTACTTCTGAGTAGACTAGCAGCTCTTCTTTTTCCTCAGACTGAAACAAATACAGTGACCACAGTATTTGCACTTTCATAAAGCTTAGAGGTTATAAAAATTTATGAACAGAATTGACATTTTTAGATATTTTATAAATAAAGTGGTCAATGTAGTGGATTTTGTCTTACCATGGTAAATTCATAAGATAATTATTTATTTATTTATTTATTTTTTGCTTTTTTTGGGTCACACCCAGCGATGCTCAAGGGTTACTCCTGGCTTTGCACTCAGGAATTACTCCTGGCGGTGCTTGGTGGACCATATGGGATGCCGGGGATCGAACCCGGGTCGGCCGCGTGCAAGGCAAACGCCCTACCCGCTGTGCTATCGCTCCGGCCCCAAGATAATTATTTTTAATAGCAAACTCTTAAAAGCATATTAGCTGTCCTGTCCTATGCATAATTATAATGGACTTCTTTAAAAAGGTGCTTACCAAGAAACAGAAAATAATATTAGATTTTGATAGGGGTTGGGAAGATAAAGTACTCACTTTCTAGTTTCATCTTCTTTTTCTGAGTAGGTCATTTTAATAGTGTAAATGTTACATATATTTTCACTCAATTCTGAAAAATTTCAAGACAAATGTTGAAACAAATAGAAATTTTCTACTGTTGCAGGAAGGTTTCAGATTCTATCCTTCCTTAACTTTCTGTCTATAATTGAAATTGTTTATGTCTGGGGTATTTGATGTTGAAAGTATTTGTGTCTATAGTATTTGATGCTGTATAACTATTTATGTACCACTATTTTTTTTCAGTTTTTATTCCATGAAAGTTTTGTGCTTTGTATTTTCTTTAATTTCTAAAGTGATCAGTTAGGGCTCAGTACTGTAATTCAGTTGTGGAGGTTGCCTTGCAGGCATGAGTCCCTGAGTTTTACTCCTGGCACCAGCATGTATGCCAGGTGCCAGGTACACTGACATTTATGACACCCCAGTATCACAAATGTGTGTTCTCTGGAGTGTTAGAGCACTGCAACTATAGTTCCCAGAAGGAAATACTATTTCTTCACCAGAAGCTGAATATCACTAAACTCTACCAACACATATGGGTATGGACTGAATACTTAAACTGATATTTCATTAATTTTTTCAAGGATTACCCTTTTGTCCATTTCAATATGTAACAAGACCATTGTACTGAAATTGAAAGAACCTTATTGCTCTTATATTCTTATAAAAAGCATTTTCCTTACCTTAGAATAGGTAAATGGATACAAAACTTCCCTAAAACAAGAAACCCCAATTTGATTTGATTTTTTGAGTATTTTATTCTTCTGCATGGATTTTTCTGATTGTAGAACATTTGGACCTTTTTTATCATTTCATAATTTGGATAGATTTCTGCCTATGGGATTCTAGTTCCATATCTCTGGAAGTTTATTTGTACTTGAGAATTCAAGATTTCTCAGTGAAAAGAGAACAATGATTTTGGTGTGCCAGAGATAGTCTCTGAGCCAACTCTAGTCTTCCTTCCTGTTAAAAACTGTCAGTACTGTTGCCACTAATATACATATTTTAGAGAAACAATGATTACAATTTTTCTCTATTCATTCCATCAAAAATAAATATGAAGCATATTAACAGTATAATCATATATGTTTCATAGTTGATTTCTTTTCAAGAGAAACAAAGTCTATGTAACATGTGTCATGGAGAACTGTCTTGCTGTGAAAAAATTGTTGTTACATTTCAATTCTGAGAAAACTTGGAATGAGAATAAGAAGTCATGCCAAGACCGTGGATCTAGTCTTGTTAAGACTGATGACAAAGAGAAACGATAAGGGTTCCCTTTGTTTGCTACAGCTGTACAAAAGTGCCTTGTCTTCTGTATCAAATCTCTGATACTTATCAATAATAGTTATTCTCTGTCATTTATATGCACAATTCTCCACCAATTGTAGGCTGGACCTCTTTGTATGCTACTTATTTTATTTAAAAGAATATTTCCCTGTCTATGTAAATTAACAATCACAATTTTGAGAATATGAAATACTTATAAAATATGGTATCCTTAAAATTCTATTGACTTAAAAAGCTAAAAAACCATTTTTATTTGATTGGGATTATAAGAGTGGACTAGACTTTAGTGTACTGTCTATTTCTAGAAGCAATGGTACTGAAACATGAATAGTAATTACATCATGAATAGTTATTCTTAGACACATATTCAAAAGGCATTTCTCATGTACTAGTAAGCATGAGTGAACATATTCCTGGACCACGCAGCCACTTTGTGGCCACATAGCACATCATCATAAAGGGAAATATATACATATGTGTATAGGTATATAAAATATATACATATTTTTCTTACATATAAGTAAATAATGTATATACATAAATATAAAATATATACATATATATATAAGAGCCCGGCAAGCTACCGAGAATATCCCACCCACATCGAAGATCCTGGTAAGCACCCCGTGACATATTTGATATGCCCAATACAGTGAAAATAATAGGTCTCATTCTCCTGACGCTGAAAAGAGCCTCCAATCATTGGGAAAAACGAGTAAGGAGAGGCTGTTAAAATGTCAGGGGATGAATGGAGATGTTACTGGTGTGCGCTCGATAAATTGATGAACAATGGGATGGCAGTGTTACAGTGATATGTCAGCATGATATGTTTGATAATACAGCTGCAAACTACATTTTAGTCTTGTAGGGTGCCATAACAAGTACCACTCCCTATACATATTATTATAAAAGTAACAATTTCCACTTATTGAAAGTTAGAAGTCAAGACTGTGTTGTCAGGAAGAAGCTTCCTCTGAACATATCTGATGAATCATCTCCTCAGTGATCTCCTTTGAAGTCATTCATAACTGTAGAGACCCTATTTCAAAATAAATTCATATTCACAGGTACTGGTAGTTTAGGTTTTAGACAGACATTCTGAGGACCAATTTTAACCATAAGAGGTATGACAATTTTGTGAAAACGAAATGGGTTCTGCTTTAATACATAATATGTTTGAGTGTCGGGGGAAAACATGTTGTTTAACAATACGTATAATTTTCAGGGCTGGAGAGATAATATGGGGGTTGAGGCATATTCTTTGCTGTGGCAGATGTGGGTTTGACCCCTGCCACCACGTGATAGCCCTAGTATCAGTAATTTAGAGCCTGGAGTCCCCCAAGCACCATTTGAGTGGCTCTGAAAATCTCTGTTTCTGTGATCCTAACATCAAACCATTGGCTAATTGGCCCCCTCGGCAAGTTGTTTTCTTTCCATTGGGGCATGACGATATTTTTTTGTCATTTATTTCATAACGCTGAAGAAAAATATCAAAACAATTTTAAGAAAACCAAAATTAAAGAATATAATACTTTAGAACTTACTTTACATAATTTAGACTTTACTCATAATACTTTAGGACTTTATTCCAATAATCAAGATATTGGTAAAAGAAGATACTAAAATCAGAGAAACAGAACCTAGAGTTTAGAAATCAGTCCATGTAGAATGCCAATTGATGTGTATCATCCGATTTTAATCAAAGAATAATACTTTTTAAAAAGTTAATACTTGAATAATTAGCAGACATATGCAATTTTTTACAAAGAAATTAAGGAGACAGTGAGATGACATGCCAGGTAAGAGTCTTGCCTTGCATGTGGCTGACACAGGGTCAATCCCCAGCACCTTATGCAGTCCCCCAAACACCAATTGGTGTGATCCCTGCACGCACAGTCAGAAGGAAGTCCTGACAACAGCCAGATTGGCTCAAAATAAAAGGAAAATTATGAAACACAGATACTGATAAGTTCTCATTCTTATCATAGAAAGAGCCTCATAATTCAAAAATAAGATAGCAGATAGTCAATTAAATTGGGCAAAATATTTGATTAGCTATTTCACCATAAATTATATAGGGCTCACAAAATATGTAAAAAAAGATGGCTAGTATTTTTTCATTAAGGATATACAAAGAAAATGCACAAATTTTATGTGATACCCTTATTTATGTCACTTTGAAAACTAACAATATTAAGTTTGGGAGAGTACACAAGAAAACAGAACTTTCATACCTGTTTATGGGAATTCTTAATAATACAGTCACTTTGAAAAATAGTAACTTGATCCAGTAATTTTAAAGTCACTTTGAAAGAGTTTTCATTATACTGAGTTCTCTTCTATTTCTTTGAAAGGTGACTTAGAGTTTTCAACATGCAGATCAATGACTTTGATAAGTTGATTTCCCAGGTATTTTAAAATTTTGGACAGAATTGTAAATATTTTGGGCATTGTATTTTCTTCTGTAAAGTAAACTTAGTAATAAAAACAGTAATAAACACCATAGGTAGATTTTCAAATATAGATTTTCAAAGCTATAGAGCAAAAGGAAATCCTCAAATTAAATGCTCAAATAGACAGTGTTGTAGAGAAAACTTTGCACACATTGGCAGAACTATACAATGTAATGACATCGAGGTGACTGCAGTGATTCCACTCCATTGGCAGGAAAACAGATAAGAAATGCATTGGAACCTTATGTCCCCCAATTTACAAAAGTGAATTCAAAATGGAATAAAGAGTATCATAAGTTCTGTTTTCTTTTATGTCCTACAATATAGAAAAGTGAATTCAAAATGTAACAAAGATATCATAAGTTCCATTTCTTGTATACTCTTGTTTAATATTGTTAGTTCTATTTTTTTTAGTTTTTTTTTAAATTTTATTTTATTATATTGAATCACCATGAAAAAAATACAAAGCTTTCAGGTTTAAGTCTCAGTCATATAATGATTGAACCCCCATCCCTTCACCAGTGCACATGTTCCACCACCAAGAACCCCAAAATACCCCCCTTCCAACCAGCCCCCACCTAAGTAGCTAATGATCTTCATTTTATTCTCTCTATACTTTGAATACATTCAATATATTTCAATAGAAAACTCACTATTATTTTTTGGAATTTTCCCCCAACAATCCAGCCTGCTGAAAATTCATCATTTAATAATTTCTTTTCATTGCTGAGAATGAAGATTCTATGGCTGCTCTCGCGGTCACGCGGTTTTGGTTTTCTGATAGTTTAGTTCACAGTCTAGATGCATTTCTGTAAGAAGCCACTCTGGGTGCCAAACTGGGTTAGAAGACCTCTTGGATCCTAGCCTTTAGGGACAGTGGGTCTGTTTCGAGAGCAGTAGCCCAGGATCTTATCTGGGCCGAGGGCTTGCCAATAATGCCCCCTTCCCATGATCGCTTATGAGCCACAATATTGCAAAGTTTATACCTCTGCGTGGAAGTCTTAGGGGGTGGCTTTTGCCACGTGGATGATGCTGCCGCCACCATTTTCCGAGCAGAAAAACAGGGTGGAGAGGGAAAATCCCTCCCTGGGCGGCACATAGCCATAGTATAGCTCACAGTCTAGATGCATTTCTGTAAGAAGCCACTCAGGGTGCGAAAATGGGTTCGAAGACTTCTTGGATCATAGTCTTAAGGAGCAGAGGGTCTAAAGATTGTTCTTAAAGTGGCACAAATAAGGTTATCATATAAAATTTGTGCATTTTCTATATGTATCCTTACTGAACAAATGATGCTGTCTTATCATTAGACTGAAATACATGGCATACATAGTGATAACTCTTCATGTTATTAAATTATAGGTATTGTGAATGATTTAACTGAACTGACGTAAAAAAATGAAGAAATGATATGACCTCAAATTAAAGTACTTCAACCCCGTAAAGAACTCAAGTTAAAATAAACCAACAGCCTTCTAAATAGGAGAAAATATTTGTACACCAAACATATGAGCATGAAATTATTAAAGTATGATATAAATGTATATGTATGATACATATAAATTTCTAATGCACCAAAAGACACTATTACATATATATATATATAGAGAGAGAAAATAGCTAATCAGACCCTGTGTCAAAAAATGTACAGAAACAATACACATCTGAAATATTCTCAATGTCACTTATCCAGAAATTCTACATCAAAGTACAATGAGAGGTCAATTCATACCAAAGAGAATAACCTAATCCACAAGACTATACTATCACTCCAGCCCAGCAGAGCTGTTGAATAGCTAAAATCTGGAAACAACCAAATGTTCAAGCACAGATGAAAAGATAAGACATTGCAGCAAATACACAGAGTAAAGATGAAATTTTGCCTTTTGCACTAATGTAGATGGAAAATGGATTTGTCATGTTAGGAGAAATATAGGAGACAGGAAAAAATATAAGATGATGTCACTTCTGTGATGTAAAGAAATAATGCAAGAGATCAAATATTAAGGGAAAGCGAATTTGGACTATGACAATAGAAATATGGTTCCCAGGTGCAGGGCTATTGTGGGAAGGAGAAGACTAGAAGGAATGCAGACACTGTGGTTGGAAGGTCTTAGACACTTTAGTCATGCTGGAAGTACACTAACTGTGTACACCAATATCACAAACGCCAACACTATTATAACCACATATCACAATAATGAATGCTTGTTTAAATAAATACTTTTTAATGTACCTTACTAGGTTGTTCGTAGAAGTAAATAATCAGGCAGAAATTCAGGCATAATTCGGGCAGAATAACTTTATTACTATTTACATTCATGTATACCTTACACTAAATCATTTCAGGGACACTTGCTAACTCCGTGAGTGGCAGAAATAGAACTAAACTTCCTAAGGTACATGAGAATTCCTGTGTTCACAACTCATGTGGTTGCAGTTTTGTCATTCTTTATGTTGAGGGGAAGAAATGGAGCGTTCCAGGCACCTCATTCTGATGGATTCAATACTCTAGACTCTTTGGTCTCAGACTAGAACAATCCATTCAACACGTGCATAGTCTGAAACAAGAAAGGTTGATTCTCTAGAACTAAATTCTTGGAGTTTTTAATAAATACTGATCTCATCTTGCTGTTGTAGTTGCTCAAGTTGATGTTGATGTTTTAGGTAGCAAAACGATTCATTTTCTTCTCACAAATGTAGTGCCTTTCCACGAAGCAATCACTTACAAATAGCTTTGTTGTTGACAGAGTGACACAGTTTCCCTCTGTTGAATCCTTCCAGTTTGTAAATCTAGAATAAAAGTGAATATTACACATTCATGACCACAAACACAATTAGGGACATAAAACAAAAGTAAAAGTTATACTTTTTTCTAAGCTCATAATCTTACACCATAGTGCCATCTGATTTCCTACAGACTACTTTAGGGAGCATTGGCATAGGATTGAAAATCAGTCCTCTTTTTCACACATACTCACTGAAAATCTACCAGAGTAGAATTTAAGTCCTTTTGATATATATGTTTGTACATATTACTATAACCCTGCACACTTGTGTATGCTCAGATCTATCTATCTATCTATCTATCTATCTATCTATCTATCTATGTATCTATCTATCTATCTATCTATCTCTCTATCTCTCTATCATATATCCATCCATACATATGTATATGAGGACTGTAGCACTGTTCTCCCATTATTCATAGATTTACTCAAGCAGGAACCAGTAACGTCTCCATAATGAGACCCGCTGTCACTATGCATATCGAATACGCCACGGCTAGCTTGAAATGCTTTGCCGTACGGGCGGGATACTCTCGGTAGCTTGCCAGGCTCTCTGAGAGGGATGGAGGAATTGAACCCTGGTTGGCCATGTGCAAGGCAAACACCCTACCTGCTGTGCTATCGCTCCAGTCCATTTCACAATAAGCAATACAAAGTAAATTATTTAGGACCTGCTTTTGCATGTTGGGGCAGGCTTGGTTGGTGGTGCTAAAATTCTAAATAATGGTGCCATGAATGTGCAATGATGGTGGGAGTCGTTTTTGGAATATTGAATGTAATAAATTATTTTAAACAACTTTATAAAAATAAAATAAATCAAACTTGGGCCAGAGGATGGTACTGCAGGGAGGGCCCTTGCCTTGCATACAAAGAACCTGGTTCTGGATTCTGGCAACACATATGGTCCCACCCTGCCCCACTGGGAATGAACCTGGAGCGCAGAGGCAAGAATAAGTCCTTAACACCACCAGGTGTGTCCCCAAAACATAAAAACCAGCAAAACAAAAAATTTAGCAAAGACACTCTGAGAATGTGAAAATGTGAGAGATTAAAAGCAATACAAATTGAATTTAAAATAAAGAGAGAGGGAACCTGGGAACATTTGTGGAGGAAGTTGATACTGGTGGCCGGGTTGGTAATGAAACATTATATGTTAAAAGAAAATACCCATAACGAGCTTTTATTAATTAGTATGAAAAAATAGACAACACAAAAAATAAGCAATATGTTGTAAAAAACGAAGGCAAGCCGAAGGGCGTGTGCACTCATGGGCTCTCTGGGCGGCTGTGTCTCACCGCCCGCGTTTGGTGCTCTGGAACTGCTGTGTATGGGCTGGATGGGGACGGCTGTTGGCTAAGGACAGGTGAAGAAAGAACGAGGACCAAACTGGTTGCTGATTAGTTACCGTTTATTCAATCTTCTATCTTTCTCATCTCCCACACTCCCAGCTCCGTCCTCTCTCTGGTCCTCTCTCTGGATCTACCACAGCCTAACCTGGATTCTCTTCTTCACTAGTCTCTCCCCCTGCTTGTCTGTCTCTACCTTGCCCTCTAGGCTACACACAGCCAGGTAGCAAAATCAACATAAGAAAGTCCTTCCTGAGGGCAGGGCATTCCAAAGCCTTACCTGACTGCCAGCAGGTAAAATACCTATTAAGGTTTTTCTTCTTTCCTTAGTCCAAGAATTTATTCACATCTGAATACTAGTTATTTTTGTATGGACATAGCAAGAGATACATTGAGGCTTGCAAGGCAGCTCTCCTGGCAACATCTTGCCACAGACTCAGACTACAGCACTCAGGCCAGATTAATCATTCCTAACCCTAGCAGGGTCCGAATCTAGTTATCACTGTTTGGATCATGACAGCATTTGTCCATGACCAAGCTCTTAACTTATAGTTAAGCATTAGGCACTTTGGCCAGGCCCATCTCGATGCCAGGGTAGCATACAACTCACTGCTTGCCCGGGGTCCGTCCCGTCCCTCGTCAGGACCCTGCATTTGGGGGTGCTGCTAGGAAGTAAGGCAGCTGAGTCTTAGGTCGAGAGAAAAGATGTCCAGGAGGAAGATATCATGTAGAGTCAAATGACTCCCAGGTTACAAAAGCATAGCATTTCCTAAGTCTTTCTGTGTTCATGCAAAAAGGACATTGCTCTGAATAAACTGTGCAAAGGACTCAAGGAGAAGAGAAAAACAATATTTACAAGTCAACAGAACACTAAGAAAGAAGCTACAAATAAACACAGAGGAATGGGAGCACTGTGATGGGAGTAACTCAATAAACCTAAACTATTTGAGGCTGTTATCCTACAAGACATGGATAGACACGGCCAGTAAACAGTTGCTATAGAGACAGTTCAGCAGATAGGTAGCTTGCCCTGCATGTAGCCAACCCATGTTCAATCCCTGGCAACCCATATGGTCCCCCATTCACCATCGGGAGTAATTTTTGAGTACAGCATCAGGAATAACCCCTGAACTCTGCCAGGTGTGCCTCCCTTGAGACCCTCCCCACAAACCCTGATAAGATGTCCAATCTCACTATCATAAGGAAAATTTATACATTAGACATTCAAGAGCAGTTTGAATTTGGGCTTGGTACAGTGATCCCATGCAGGAGCATACTTTCTCGGTGACTCAGACTTCCTGTGTCCAGTGGAGATAAAGGGGTTGAAAAGGCTAGTGACCGTTAGATTGAAATAGAGCCTCACAGAACAGATTAGTTGTGTCTGTATCAGTTAGCCACCAGCATCCAGGTCCAGACACAGAAACTGATCAGAATCCTGGCTTGTACTCAGAAAGAGACAACGTGTGTCTGCCCTGCTTACGCATGAAATACATTTTGTCAATTTGTGACCTTTGCATGAATGATAAAACTGTGTTGCTTATGTTATTTCTGCCTATCTTTCATTACATGTGCAACATTAATTCCCATTGTCTCATTTAGCAGAAATACTTTTTGTTTTTACTTCTACCAGATTTTCTGCCACCTTATATATCATAGTTTACTTACACAGAGGCCAGAGCATAGTACAGCTGGTAGGGCTCCTGGCCTTGCTCATGGCCAACCCCAATTCAGTCCCCAAAACCTCATGTGGTCCCCCAAGTCCACCAGGAGTTAATTCTTTAGTGCAGAGCCAGGAGTACCTTAAGCATCTCTAGGTATGGCCCAAGAAACAGAAGCAAAACTATACTTTATTTCTAAAATTTACTCTTCACGGCAGCCCAAAAAGTAGTGTAATACAGGGTTAGCTGTTCCTAATTCTACTTGCAAAAATTTATCCTTACTGTTAATAAAGATGTGTTCTCAGTGTTGGTTTGTTAAAAATAATGTTCTGTTGAGAATTTTTTTTTGCTCTATGTATGGACTCATATTTTTGAATGTAAACTTAGAATTGCTAATAGGTAGGTCACACAGATTTAATCGTTGCTACCAGTGTCCAAAGTGGTTGTACAGATGGCAGCCCCAGGACAGTCCTCACCCCCTACCTGGACATCAGATATCTAGATATATAGGTATACTTGATAGTTTTCTTTATTCTTCAAAAGTGTCAATCTGAATTTTATTACAGAACCCTTCTCACTGCCTTTTCAAAGACTTACACTATGAGATTTGGTGGTGTTTTGTCTTCCCATGTCCAAGTACTGCCGATTCCTGTACGGGACAATCCAATCCAAGAATAATAAGATAGCCGCTTTTGAATAAATTTCTGCAACAAAAACCAGAGCTTGTGAGTAAAATAATATCAATTATTCAAAATTTAAAGGAATAACATTAATATTGAAACTCATGTTGTATACAATAATGAAGTATATAAATCAACATCTACTGACTCTATTCACTATATAATATAATTTTATAACATTTCTAAGATTGATACTTAACTAGATATAGTGCCATAAATATTTTATTGAGTAATCATAAGATACACAGTTACAAAGTTGTTCATAATTGGGTTTCAGTCATACAATGTTCCACACCCATCTCTTCCCCAGTGTACATTGTTCACAACCAATGTCCCCAGTTTCCCTCCTGCCACCTGCCTATCTGACTTTGCTCTATGGCAAACACATTCTCTCTCTCTTTCTCTCTCTGTCCTTCTCTCTCTCTCATTTGACGTCCCATAAATTAGTGAGTTCCATAAATTTGGCACAATCATACTTAAGTTAATTTTACTGATTCTTAGAACATAAATCTCAAAATATTTTCAAAAAATTTACTGAAAGATGAGTTCTGGTCAAAGTCTGATTTGTATTTTATAATCAAAGTGGGAGAGCTATGAAAATTCTACCAGTATTATTATATATACTTTTTTCACAATTTGTGTCTCTATTTCATGTGACATGGAAACTAAGGGTATCATTCCCAGTGAGAATCATTGTTTACCTAGCTTGCTGGATAATTAGTGATAAGTCAGACCTATTCATCTTTACTTGAATTGTTCCAAAGCACATGCACACACCCTCACTTCATGTTCCTAAGATGTTGGTATTAAAATATCTACAGCTTCATTATTCGTAGTTAGGATTCTATTGAGGTGATTGCCATACAAACTACTGAGGGAAAGAAGGTAGATTGAGACTTTATGAAAAGTCCATTTTTTTCTGATTAGCCTTGAATGTTAACCTGAATTAAAATTTTATTAATTTTTTTAACCTCTTGAGGAAATTTTTTATTCTATTTTTTACTCCTTGTTGCAGATTGATTATTTCTCAATAAAGATTCCCTTTAGATTAGAATCCTGAATGTCATACTTGGATACTACGATATCCATGGATGCTAGATATCTTATGCCAACAGATACATTATGACTCTATCAATCAGGGAAATATTAACACAACATCCTCATAATTCTTCTGAAACTATATATATCTCTAAAATGAATGTGCTAAGACCATTAAGGGAAGGGATTGACATTCACATGAAAAGTAGAAAATTCCACCTATCCCACTTCTTTTCTTGTCTGAGTATCGTATCACATATATGTTGTTGTTAATCACTAGCTACACAAATTCCTGACTTCTTATCCAAAAAAAGTAGAAATGAATGTTTTATTAACAAATATTTAAAACTCTCTCTGACTATTTTCCATATTCATAATGCTTCTATATCAATTCTTTATCTTGTCTTTAGTAGGGTAAGAAAATTTGAAAATTATTTTAGCAGCAACAACTGCAATTGGAGTTAAAGGTGTTATTTCAACCTTTTCATATACCTTCTTTCTGAATTTGTTTTTTTAAATTATTTTCTCAATTATTTTCAAGTTCATATATTTTTATTCCCATTTCTGCAATCCAGATATATGAAGATTTAGGTGAATATAGATAATTGACTCTAGTCCATGATGATTTATTTTTGACAGGGTATTGGAAGATTATTCTCAACATTTCTTTGATGTCCAGATGCTGGCGCTAAATTTATGGAGTTATCTCAGCACAAAACACCCAATTTCCCTTGATAAGAATGATATCTATAAAGAATAATTTTCCCTCATTATTCGGTGATTGGACACATATTTACTAAACTACCTTCATTCTAATTTTGGATAAATGAGATTATTTTTATGAAAACCTGTTTTTATTTCTACTTATCTTACTGACTTTAACAGGAGCATGTGCAAATTTCAGTAAGTTGAAAAGGTCCAGTTTTAGTAAACAATAGCAATCACTATTGACTAAACAAATATGGTGTGAGGTGAATAACAGGAAGTCACATCACCATTTCTCCTTGATCTTCAATTTTCAGAAGTGTAGAACCAAGTCTCTTGCAGGCTTGCCTACTCTCTTCGAAGTTCTTCTCGTCATGAGAAACATAATAGCAATTGTCTTCACAGCATGACCATTGGCTTTTACAAGTGTCTCTGCCTTTACTTCCTTGAAAACAAAGACATTTCCATGGATAACTTATTGTTTATCCTGAGAGGAGTGTTCTGGCTGAGAGAGCTGAGAATGCTCATAGTCCTTGTAGGAACAGATAATTCATGAGACCGATAGACCTCACTGTTGCTTTTTTGAAAACAGCCTCGGTCTTGGGAGACAGAGCAGAGTCTCACCAGAATCAAGTTTGAGTCCTTTTTTGCCTACCTGTGTTGGATGGTTTCTTTTCCTCTTTTGATTCCTCCTTTCCACATGGACAATTTTCTCTTGTTAGGTTGCTCCAAAATGGCTTCTGTGACTGTGCTGTTGACTGTTCCTGTAAAACTTTACACTACATCATTAGCTTGAGGAAAACAGAACACAGAACTGAATTAACGCACAGTTCTAATTTTTTGTATGTTTCTTTTTGGGCCGCACAATTCATGCTCAGGGGTTATTATTAGTTCTGCTAGAATTATTCCAAAAATTAACTCAGGAATTACTGCCAGTGCTTGGGGAACCAAAAGAAATGCCAAGGATAGAACCCAGGTCAGTTGTATGCAAGGCTAGTGCCTTTCCTGCTCTACTATCTTCTCATCCCAACAATTTTAACATTTATATATCAGTTAATGTTGAGAATTAAGAATCATTTTTGACATTGTGTTCTAGGCATGGGCTGGAATGATAACACAGCGGTTGGGTATTCGCCTTTCACGCAGCCGACCCACGTTCGATTTCTCCGGCCTTCTCGGAGAGCCTGGGAAGCTACCAAGAGTATGGAGCCAGCACGGCAGAGCCTGGCAAGCTACCCATGTGTATTGGATATGCCAAAAACAGTAACAGTTAGTCTTTCAATGAGAGCCGTTACTGGTGCCCGCTCGAGCAAATGGATGAACAACGGGACAACAGTGCAGTGCTACAGTTCTAGGCATCTCTTACCTTCATATACAATTTCCACAATATCTCTTTTCTTGAAAGTTCATTAAAAACTTGATAGTTTACCAGAACTTGATGATACAACAACAAAAAATTCCAAGCTTGGGTCCTTTGTGGTCTTACAGACCGTACTGGGGTGAGTATACAGTTAGAGTGCTAGACAAAGATGTAAGGAAGAGTTACTCTCAGTGCGGTAATGTTAGGCACTTAACTTGCATGCCGCTCACCTGGCTTCCATCCCTGGCACCATGTGATCTTCCAAGCACTACCAGGAGTGATCCCTGAACACAGAGCTAGGAGTAAGCCCTATGAACTGCCTCAACCTATAGCCCTCAAACAAATAAAAGAATTCTCATGAGACAAGATAATTGACTGCTAAGTGTAGGCTATGAGATACTATCAGAAAGACTTCATACTTGAGTATTAATCTTAAACTAGCTTTTCTGAATTATATAAGGAAGCAGATAGATAAGCTTATATGTATGTTAGAAATGAGGTAGATATTAAAATAATAGATTGTTGCAATTTATAATCTAAACTACGGAAATGCAGATAACATGCCATATTAAGGTTGTTCTAGTTAACCAGTACATTGAACGGATACAATCTATAAACATTTTAGATTGTAGTGTTGTAAGAGAGAACAAAATTCACAGAATTTTTGTTACTTTATATAGATTGGTTACTTTTTATGATCTATTGTAAGTTAAAATTTATAAAGTGACATTTAAGTTAAAGCTCACTTCTCAATTTACGGATAACCTATCGTTTTAGCACTGTTTCCTGTCTTTTCTCCATTAAATTGCTTTTGAAATTTTGTCCAAAATCAGGCCATCCTACCAGGAATATGAAAAAGTGTTCATTATCTTCTATCATTAGCGAAAGGCAA
The DNA here is from genome assembly GCF_027595985.1 of Sorex araneus. NCBI lineage: Eukaryota > Metazoa > Chordata > Mammalia > Eulipotyphla > Soricidae > Sorex > Sorex araneus. Next base: position 51,872,087 of record NC_073311.1, read on the forward strand.
CTCAAAACAATAAGGAGGTATTATCTCATGTGCCTGAGAATGAAACACATGAGAAAGTTTGGAAACAACCCCTGTTGGTGGGATCATGGTGAGAAAGGAACCCACATCCACTGTTGGTGGGAATGTCACTCTCTGTTCTGTCTTTATGGAAAGGAATATGGAGATCTATCCATAACATAGGAATAGAACTCTCATGTGACACAGACATACTACTTCTTGGCATCTATCTCCCCAAACCAAAAACATTAATTATTTCAAAAGGATATATACTGCACTACGTTCATCTCTGCACTTATTCCATTACCCATATAGGGAAGCAATCCAAGTGCCCAAATATGGATGAATGGATAAAGAAGTTGTGGAATATATACACAATGGAATGCTATGCAGTTCTTTTTTTAATTAAACAATTTTTATTGTTGTTGTGGACCACACCCAAGATGTTCAGAGGTCACTCCTGGTTCTATGCTCAGGAATTACTCCTGGCAGTGCTTGGGGGACCATATAGGATGCCAGAGACCGAACCTGAGTTGGCCTCATGTAAGGCAAGTGCCTTGCGCACTGGAATACTATGCAGTTCTAAGAAAGTACAAATTAATACTATTTGCCGTAACATAGATGGAACTAGAGGAGATCATGCTGAGTGAAGTCAGTGAATAAGAGAGGGATAGAAATAGAATAATATCTCTCATGTGTGGGACTTAGAGATACAGCAAAGTACCAGCAAAGGACAAAAGGTAAAGCAATGGGAGAGCTGAGCCATCTCTCTTGAAGACCCCAACACTCTCTTTCTCAAAATGCTCCCAACTCAGTTGTGTGGCATAGAAAGGGGTGTGCTGGATATTTTGGCATACTGGTGATGGGTGTAGTGTCTGAAGCACATGAGAAACTATTATTTGTAGTATTGGAAACCACAGAATCTCAATCAATAAAAAGCAAAAAAGCAAAAACAAAACTAACTCAGGTCATCTTGTATATCTTGTATGAGCTTCTCTCTTGATTCTCTTGTTTCTTTGATCTATCTATGTTCATTTATTCTTCCATCCATGACACCGTAGTTCAATTATTTCTAGCGTTACATTGTCTTACAATAAGGAAAATGCCTCTTTCCACCTATTCTTTTCAACTCTGGGCTCAGGGATCAATCCTGGCGAGGCTTGGGGGACCGTATGTGGTGCTGGGAATTGAACTGGGCCAGTCTTGTGCAAGGCAAGCTCTTTAACCCTTGTATCATCTTTTGGCCTTTCCATATAAAGTTTTAAATTCGCTTTTCTATATGTACAAAATACCTTGCCGGGATTTGGATGATAATTATGCTGAACCTATAAAGAACACTTTGGAAGAGGACTTGTTATGTTGAATCTAGAACTTTTTTTTTTTTTTGGTCACATCCAGCTATGCACAGGGGTAACTCCTGGCTCATGAACTCAGGAATTACTCCTGGTAATGCTCAGGGCACCATATGGAATTCTGGGAATTGAACCTGGGTCAGCCGCGTGCAAGGCAAACGCCCTACCTGCTGTGCTATCTCTCTAGCCCCTAGAATTTATTGTTGTTGTTATTTCTTGGGCCTTACCTGGTGATTTTCAAGGGTTTCTCCTGGCTCTGACCTCAGAAATCATTCCTGGAAGTGGTTGGGGAACTGTATGGAATGCTGGGGATCAAACATGCCTTGGCTGTGTGCAAGCCAAATGCCCTCCCCAGTGTACTATTGCTCATCCTGATTCTAGGACTTATTTTCAAGTTGTGAATGCAGAACATACAGCCAATATGGATGATTATCAGCCCTTTCTACATGGAACACTTCTATGTGTTTATTTTTGGATTATGGCCCTCTATTGGACCATGTTCATGGAGTAAGTATTTCCATGAAATGCCATGTTTTGTGAAGAAAATTTTTATAGGAACACACACACACACACACACACACACACACACACGAACAAACCACCTGGCAATGCTTAGGTGTTATCCTGGCCCTGCAGTCAGAAATCACTCCTGGCAGTGCTCAGGCAACCCTGTGGGGGACTATGATCTAACCTGGGTTGGCTGCATGCAAGGCAAGAGACTTAACCCTATATACTCTCTCCAGTCCCAGGTACAGGAATATAAAGTACTCTAAAAGTCCCACTGGTCAGGGTGGCGAAAGCATTTCAGATTATATCTCCTCCTGAACACAGTTATTAAAATGCATATGAATTTTCTATTCTGGCCCCAGTAACCACCTTCTGCTGGGATCCTATTAGGCAAGAATTTTTCCAGTAGTCACAGAAATTAGTAACACCTGTATACCTAATTCTACACTTGGAAGAAACCTTAACACCTTTTCATTTTCACCTTCTTAAAACTCATCATTCTGTCTGTTGGAGTCTTACTTGAAAACACCTTCTCGCTGTGCCTTGAACTTAATTACCACAATGTCCAGTATTTTCGTAACACTTTTATGTCAGTTTTTATTGAGAAACTGTGTCCTTGGATTATGGCATGGTGACGTCCTGGAGAAGTTCTTTAACTGGCATCCATTTGGCAGTGCTTTCTCTTTTGCACCGGGCACAAAGCTGCCAGGTCCAATTCATACTCCTGTTTGTTCTGTGGATTTTGAAGCATTCTACAGTGTAGTTCTTGTAAGAGTGCAGGGGAGGCTAAATTTATTGGATCGGTGTCATAAATAGGCTTTGTTTCTAAGAAAATATTTGTCTCATATGAACACTGAAAAACAAACTTGCTTTCACTTTAGCACATACCTAGGCATGAGGTTTGTGGCATTTATTTTTATTATGTTTTGAGGGGACATACCCGGTGATGCTCAGAGCTGACTCCTGCTCTCCTCTCAGGGATCACTCCTGCTTGGGTAGCCATATAAGGTGCCGGTGATCAAACCTGAGTTGGGCACATGCAAGGTGAATGCCCTACCTACTCTTGAGGCCCCTGTGACATTTATTAATGTCATGCTTGGTGTGTGCTGAATCTTGGCCTACTCTATTTCTCTTTTCCTATTATTTATTTATTTGGTTTCTGGGATCATACCCAGCAGTGCTCAGGGGTTACTCCTGGCTCTGCTCTGAGCCCAGGGATCACTCTGGGCAGGTTCAGGGAACCATATGTGGTGCCTTATCCACTGCACTATCTCTCCAACCGTTTCCCAACTTTTAAAATTTGCTTGCATAGACATCTGCATGTTGCCTCAAACTTTAGGAGCAAAGTAAGGTACAATTACATAAAAATAAAACATGTAAAACGAGTTTTAAAGTCTGTTATTTGTGTTTCCTGGCTGGAGCGATAGTAGAGTGGGTAAGGCGTTTGCCTTGCAAGTGGATGACCTGATTTGATTTTTCTGTCTCTCTCAGAGAGCCTTGCAGCTACCGAAATATCCCGCCCACACGACAGAGCCTGGCAAGCTACCCGTGGCATATTCATATGCCAAAAACAGTAACAACAAGTTTCACAATGGAGATGTTACTGGTGCACACTCAAGCAAATCAATGAACAACGGGATGAGAGTGCTATGACTGTGCTTATGTAGATAGTAAAGTATTTCCATTTCAACCTAAGGCTGGAATTCTTAGCATAACAGCTTCATTGAATAAGTTTGCATACGATGTTCAATATTTTGCAAGTGATTATAATGCTTTTATCATTACAAAGTTGGCTTTCCATCTCAGAACTCTATGCTCCTTGGGAGTTATCAATATGGAGTTTCTTTTTCTTTTAGGCTTTTGGCACTGCTCAGAGCTTACTTCTAGCTCTGTGCTCAGGGATCACTCCGGGTGGGCTACAGGAGATCAGCCTCATGCAAGACAAAAGTCCTATCTGCTGCACTACTGCTCCAGCCCTCAGTAAGGGATTCCTTATTTTGAAGCTATTTACCAATAAAGGCAAACCATCTGAATTTTATAAATATCACTACATTGCTAGATAAAGAATGAATAGAAACTATTAAAATAGTAACTCATCATCATCATCCTCCTCATCTTGTTGATCGTCGAATTTCTTGAGCGGTCTCAATAACGTCTCCATTCATCCTAGACCTGAGATTTTAGAAACTTCTTACTTATCCTTCCCAACTATGCCACATTGGAAGCTCTTTAAGGGTTAGGGGACTGAGATCCAGCATTGTTACTGGTTTTGGCATATGAATACGCCATGGGGAGTTTGTGAGTCTCTCCTATGTGGGCAGGAAAGTCTCGGTAGCCTGCTGGTTCTCCCAGAGGTAGAAGTAGGCTATAAGATGGTTCCCGGAGTTTGCTTTTAAGTCTCTGGATGAGATTACAGGGCCCCGGGGGTCAGTCCCTGGGTGTGACTGCCTAGCTGGGAAATTTAGATGGGAGAGGCCCAGTCCCAATCCGAGTAGGCTTGGAGGTCTCAGCCCTGGGTCCCACACAGCTGGGTTCCTCTGCCCCCATACCTTCATGCGTGAGGCTACCCCAAATGTGTGAACAGGGTCTTTGAGCATGGCTGTGACTAAGGTTCTAAAAGTCTTTTGCCTTGGGAGCTCTGCTCAGGGCCAGGAGGGAAGCTGGAGCCCATCCCTTCCGAGGGGCACCAAGGAAGAGAGCCAGGCATGCCGGCCAGAGGCTCTCTGCAGTAAGTCATAATTCAGAGGTATTATTTCTCCTTGGGTTGTTTTCTAGCTGCAGTCCTATAGCGGTGGCATTCCTGGCTACACATGTGGTTGTCAACAGTTACTGAAAATTCTGAATATCTTATAAAACTATGTTTGACACTATATACTACCCATTGAATTTTTCTATTTTTTTGGATTTCTATCATCAAGAAGAGATTCTAAAATTCACATTTACATATGAATATAATTACCAGGGGCTAGTACAGGGGTTTAGGTGCACTCCTTGCATGCTACTGACCCTGATTTAATTTTCAGCATCACTTAGTTTCTAGAGCATTGCCTGCTCAAGGCCGAAAGGCCTCTAGGCATTGCTCGGTTGACCCCGGTGACTGCTGGCACTACAGGGTTTGGCAGCTCCCCATCCTCAGGCATTCATGTTGAAGCACCAGCCAGGTGGCTGCCAATCGGAGGTTTCTATACACTCTTGGAAGCCCTCCCCACAATAAGCAAAATTGATTTATTCCTACCTTTACAACCACAATTTACCAGGTCTATTATCCGGTCTGTTTTGGTGTTTATTCATCCCAGAATATTTGAATTTCTTCTTATTTATCCTATGTAACTATTCTTTAGGACAATATCTTTTTCTGTGCTTAATAAACACTTTCTGAACAGTTCATTTATAAAGTTTTTCAATGGAATGTTCTTACTAGTCTTCTATGTCAAGTCAATGATAAAAATACCCACAATAAAGATAACTGCAAAAGATAGATGCATTTCCTTCGGACCCAGAAGTCTAGTTAGACTTACCCATGAATGCTCTTATTAAAATAAGAAAGGAACAAATGATTCCAAGAACCACTATTGTGAGACACCAAGTAACAGGAATCGAAGGCCCTGCCAGTGAGAAAAAGAGACTGATGACTGTAGTGCCGCATAAAAGGCAAACACCCTGGCTATCACTCCAGCCCGCTAAAATAATTAGTGAATTATTTAAATAACAAACTCTTGAGAGCGTATTAGCTATGCTGTCATGTGCACAATTATAGTGGAATTCTTTATAAGAATTAGAAACGGAAATAATACCAAAATTCAATATGAATTGGGAAGGTAAAGTACTCACTTTCCTGTTGCATCTTCTTTTGGCAAGCAGGTCGTCTTAGTCCTGTTTGTGTTGCATAGTTTTCATTCATTTCTGAAAAATTTCAAGAAAAAAATTTTAAAACATATAGAAATTTACTACTTTTGCTGGAAGTTTTCAGATTCTATCCTACCTGAGTTTTCTATCGTTGAAATTAGTAGTTGATGCCATATCACTATTTATTGGTAATTTTGTTTTTCCAGTTTTATTCCGTGAAAGATTTTTGCTCTGTAGTTTCTTCTTATTTCTAAAATGATCAGCTAGAGGCCAACCTAACTCAGTTGTCAGGTTGCCTTGCAGGCAGGAGTCTCTAGTTTCATTCCTGGTACCAACATACGTGCCAGGTGACAGTGACACTATCCTTTCTGACACCCAGGATCACAAATGTGTGTTCTCTGGGGTGTGGGAGCCCTGCAACTACAGTGTGTGACCCTGCAGAGCAGAATTTAATGTGTGTAATAACAACCAAAACAACAGGGAAGCATAACATACTCAAAGTGAATAGATATTAAGATCTATTGTAGATAGGTGCTGGGTTTGCTGTCCTTTCACTTACTCCCTGAAGTTCTCCAAATATTGTTTTACTTTAACTCTCATAGGGTTGCTGTGTTGCCATCTAGAAAATCCTTATGTTGCACTGATGTTCGTCCCCAAGCCCAATGGAGGGATACTGTTACTTACTACTGGGTATGATATGCAATAGACGGTTTTTAAGAGGTGCTAAAGTGTACTTCAAAATACAGACAGTCTTGCTTAGTAACATTACATCATTTTAAAAAATGCTTCTTACTCAGATAAATACCAAGTAAATTTTTATCAGTTGTTTGATCTATAACGGTGATTAGTGTTTCATAATGAATTACTCTAAAATCTCTCCTCCGAAGCCAATACTGATTTTTTTCCTACTTATTTTAAGTTTTTTTTTTAAAAAAATCATTTGATAATTTGCTTCCTACACTCTCTTAAAATGTTGTCACCTCCACCAATATGGTGTTAAAAATGAAAATTATTCTGGTTGTATTCCTGTGTAGTGTATTGGGTTAAACTCACAGTATTAAAATGCATTGGTTTAAAGGACTATAATACTTATAGTCTTTATAATATTTATAACATAAGTATAATTTATAACAGAAGTATTATAAAGCAACATTTACAACATGTAACATTTATTTTACCTACAGTTAGTGGCTGGGACAGAGAGATCGCACAGTGGGAAAGTGAGTCACTTTTCTTGCACAGATGACCAGGATGATGCACTCTGAGCTCTGCCAGGAGCGATCAGTAAATCCTGAGCCTCACTGGGTTTATCTCACTCTCACAAATAAATAAATATTAATTGTTCTAAATATTTTAAGTAAAACAATAATAAAAATTTAACAAACTAAGTATTTTATAATTAAACATGCATTTATCCAAAGTAGGATTTGGATACATAAGTATTTTAATTGCATATACTCACTAGTTTAGCAATATGTAGTCATATACCATTTTTTAATATTTTGTTTTCTTTGAGAAATATGAGCACTGTTATGATTAATAATGCACAGTACTCTGTGTGCTGATAGTTACATATAACATTTAACAATCTCTCAGAAAATAACTACTTCTTAGAAAACATGGTTGTGCAAAAATACATTTAGATTGACTTTAGAAATCCTTTACCAACCTGGAACATGCAAAGAAATTAGAAGCAATTTATCCTAATAAGTAGATATGAAATGCACAAGCATTGTTATGTAGAAAAAAATCAGCCAAATTCCTCATACATATAAACATTTGCTGTATTTTACTCGGTCAACCTCAAGAGCACTGCACTACACTGTAGCACTTTGTCCCACTCATCAATTTGCTCGAGCGGGTACCAGTAACATCTCCATTATGAGACTTGTTGCTACGGTTTTTGGCATATCAAATATGCCACGGGAAACTTGCCAGGCTCTGACGTGGGAGCGGGATACTCTTGTTAGCTTGTCGGGATTTCTGAGAGGGGCAGAGGAATTGAACGCGAGGCTGCTGCTTGAAGGCAAAGGCCCTACAAGCTGTTCTTGAAATATTTCCTAATAAAGTTATTATGCTTTATAATAATGTACATATGCTATATTCAATGGAAAACTGATAAGAGGTCATTTCTCTTGCAATTTCAAACCCAAATTTACTGAGTTTTCTTTTTTAATTACTGCCCTTTGTACTCCACGAACAGAGTAAATGGCATTGGTAACAATGAAATACGCAGAGTGACAGCTCTATAGAACTGATAATACATACCTGTGTTGATGGGGTAGGATTTCTGTAGCCAATGAGTCTGGTCCAAAGAGATGTCCACCAGTCACATGGAAGAGATGAGGGAACCCGAACAGAGATGATTCTTTGGGGTTCTATGTGTTTCCTGCTCCTATGACCCAACACCCTCAATATCTTTTAGCTGTATGTGAAGAAGTGAGAAGTCAATTGACATTTGTTCTCAGATTTCACCCAATTGCATCTTGTGTTACTGTGAAATGTGCAGTTTTCTAACAGAGCAGATGAATGGGTAAAATAAAGGGCCTTGTCCATCTGCATGATGTACAAACATCACACATGAAAAAAAAGACCACCATCACCACTACCCAAATACTGTTGCTAAATATAGTCCCTCTAACAGGCACTAATGTTTTGTGCTCTAAAGAGAAACTGTCTGGAAATGTTTAAATCCATTTACAGAGAAAAGCCATTATCTAAGGGCCAAGACCTCAACTCAGATCATTCATTATTCCCCATACTTGTCTAGTTTAAAAAATAAAGTTGATTCAGTTGTTTAGCACAGTGACTTCTGTCTTGTTACTTTAATCACTTAATGGCTTAACCATTGAGAGACAACCAAGCTATGTCTTCTATATGAAAATTACCATCTTGTTAAGCTGATTTAGTTTTGTTTTCTTTGTCTGATTAGTATTTGAAGGAAGAATTTTTACTTCTGAGTATTCTAGCAGCTCTTCTTTTTCCTCAGACTGAAACAAATACAGTGACCACAGTATTTGCACTTTCATAAAGCTTAGAGGCTATAAAAATTTATGAACAGAATTGACATTTTAAGATATTTTATAAATAAAGTGGTCAATGGAGTGGATTTTGTCTTACCATGGTAAATTCATAAGATAATTATTTTTAATAGCAAACTCTTAAAAGCATATTAGCTGTCCTGTCCTATGCATAATTATAATGGACTTCTTTAAAAAGGTGCTTACCAAGAAACAGAAAATAATATTAGATTTTGATAGAGGTTGGAAAGATAAAGTACTCACTTTCTAGTTTTATCTTCGTTTTCTGAGTAGGTCATTTTAATAGTGTAAATGTTACATATATTTTCACTCAATTCTGAAAAATTTCAAGACAAATGTTGAAACAAATAGAAATTTTCTACTGTTGCAGGAAGGTTTCAGATTCTATCCTTCCTTAATTTTCTGTCTGTAATTGAAATTGTTTTTGTCTGGGGTATTTGATGTTGAAAGTATTTGTGTCTATAGTATTTGATGTTGTATAACTATTTATGTACAACTATTTTTTTTTCAGTTTTTATTCCATGAAAGTTTTGTGCTTTGTATTTTCTTTAATTTCTAAAGTGATCAGTTAGGGCTCAGTACTGTAATTCAGTTGTGGAGGTTGCCTTGCAGGCAGAGTCCCTGAGTTTTACTCCTGGCACCACCATGCATGCCAGGTGTCAGGTACACTGACTTTTATGACACCCCATTATCACAAATGTGTGTTCTCTGGAGTGTTAGAGCACTGCAACTACAGTGCCCAGAAGGAAATACTATTTCTTCACCAGAAGCTGAATATCATTAAACTCTACCAACACCTACAGGTATGGACTGAATACTTAAACTGATAATTTATTAATTTTTTCCAAGGATTACCTTTTTGTCCATTTCAAATGTAACAAGACCATTGTACTGAAATTGAAAGAACCTTATTGCTCTTATATTCTTATAAAATGCATTTTCCTTACCTTAGAATCGGTAAATGGATACAAAACTTCCCTAAAACAAGAAACCCCAATTTGATTTGATTATTTGAGTGTTTTATTCTTCTGCATGGATTTTTCTGATTGTAGAACCCTTGGACCTTTTTTATCATTTCATAATTTGGATAGATTTCTGCCTATGGGATTCTAGTTCCATGTCTCTGGAAATTTATTTGTACTTGAGAACTCAAGATTTCTCAGTGAAAAGAGAACATTGATCTTGGTGTGTCAGAGATAGCCTCTGAGCCAACTCTAGTCTTCCTTCCTGTTAAAAACTGTCAGTACTGTTGTCACTAATATACATATTTTAGAAAAACAAGGATTACAATTTTTCTCTATTCATTCCATCAAAAATAAATAATGAAGCATATTAACAGTATAATCATATATGTTTCATGGTTGATTTGTTTTCAAGAGAAACAAAGTCTATGTAACATGTGTCATGGAGAACTGTCTTGCTGTGAAAAAAATTGTTGTTACATTTCACTTCTGAGAAAACTTGGAATGAGAATAAGAAGTCATGCCAAGACCATGGATCTAGTCTTGTTAAGACTGATGACAAAGAGAAACCATAAGGGTTCCCTTTGTTTGCTACAGCTGCACAAAAGTGCCTTGTCTTTTGTATCAAATCTCTGATACTCATCAATAATAGTTATTCTCTGTCATTTATATGCACAATTCTCCACCAATTGTAGGCTGGACAGTTTTCCCTGTCTATGTAAATTAATAATCACAATTTTGAGAATATGAAATCACTTATAAAATACGTTATCCTTAAAATTCTATTGACTTAAAAAGCTAAAAAACCATATTTATTTGATTTGGATTATAAGAGTGGACTAGACTTTAGTGTACTGTCTATTTCTAGAAGCAATGATACTGAAACATGAATAGTAATTACATCATGAATAGTTATTCTTAGACACATATTCAAAAGGCATTTCTCATGTACTAGTAAGCATGAGTGAACATATTCCTGGACCACGCAGCCACTTTGTGGCCACATAGCACATCATCATAAAGGAAATATATACATATGTGTGTAGATATATAAAATATATACATATTTTTCTTACATATAAGTAAATAATGTATATACATAAATATAAAATATATACATATGTAAGAGCCCGGCAAGCTAGCAGGAATATCCCACCCACATCGAAGATCCTGGTAAGCACCCCGTGACATATTCGATATGCCCAATACAGTGAAAATAATAGGTCTCATTCCCCTGACACTGAAAAGAGCCTCCAATCATTGGGAAAAACGAGTAAGGAGAGGCTGTTAAAATGTCAGGGGACGAATGGAGATGTTACTTGTGTCTGCTCGATAAATTGATGAACAATGGGATGGCAGTGTTACAGTGATATGTCAGCATGCTATGTTTGATAATACAGCTGCAAACTACATTTTAATCTTGTAGTGTTCCATAACAAGTACCACTCCCTATACATATTATTATAAAAGTAACAATTTCCACTTATTGAAAGTTAGAAGTCAAGACTGTGTTGTCAGGAAGAAGCTTCCTCTGAACATACCTGATGAATCATTTCCTCAGTGCTCTCCTTTGAAGTCATTTTTAACTGTAGAGACCCTATTTCAAAATAAATTCATATTCACAGGCACTCGTAGTTTAGATTTTAGACAGGTATTCTGAGGACCAATTTAAACCATAAGAGGTATGACAATTTTGTGAAAACGAAATGGGTTCTGCTTTAATACGTAATATGTTTGAGTGTCGGGGGTCAACATGTTGTTTAACAATACGTATAATTTTCAGGGCTGGAGAGATAATATGGGGGTTGAGGCATATTCTTTGCTGTGTCAGATGTGGGTTTGACCCTTGCCACTGATAGCCCTAGTATCAGTAATGTAGAGCCTGGAGTCCCCCAAGCACCATTTGAGTGGCTCTGAAAATCTCAGTTCCTGGGATCCTAACATCAAAGCATTGGCTAGTTGGCCCCCTTGGCAAGTTGTTTTCTTTCCACTGGGGCATGACGATATATTTTTGTCATTTATTTCATAATGCTGAAGAAAAATATCAAAACAATTTTTTTTAATTTTATTGAATCACCATGTGGAGGGTTACATAGTTCTCAGGATTATGTCAGTTATACAATACTCAAACACCCTTCCCTTCACCAGTGCCCATCTTCCATCACCAACCCCCCCAGTATACCTGCCGCCCCCTCCAACCTCCCCAGTCCCCACCCTTGTAAGTGATAAGTTTCACTTCATTTACGCTTATCTCGATTACATTCCATGTTTCAACACACAACTCACTACCGTTGTTGGGGTTTCCCCCCAAAAAGTAAAAGACAGTCCTATTGCCAAGGAGGCATTTGATAGTTCTCCATTGCTAAGAATATAGAGATATTAAGTCCCGCTGTTTGTTACATAACTATTCTTTTTCCCCCTTGTCCCGCGCCACGGAGTTCACTCCTGTTTAGTAATCGCCACGCTGTCTGACAAAGGGAAAAAAACGGAAAAGGATGGTTATTTCCCGTCATCAGCAGGCGTGGGGCTCTGGCTTAGTTGATAGTCTAGTAGAGTGTCTGCAAGCAGTTTCTGGAACCAAAGGTCTTGCGCTGGTATCGGCTCCGGCTTGAGATTCCACCAGCGTCCCACTGTTCCATGTACATAATTTTCCCCCTTATATCCCATTCCCACGCCACCAGGTCTGTTTGCTTAATGGACATCACACTATGGTTGACGCCACGTCGCATTTCTTCCCGAGAAAGAAGAAAATTTCTTCTCAGCCGGTGTGAGGATATAGCTTAGTTCAGTCTAGAGAGATGGCTACCACTTTGATTGTCTTCAATATTTCAGCAACAGACTTACTATTCTTGTTAGAGTCTCCCACAAAAGTCTGACCCATTAAAAAGGGTCAGCATTACATATTGCTGATGCTAAGATGACATTAGGTCGCGCGGCCACTGCGGTTTTGGGTTTCTGTATAAAGTCCAGGGAAAGTACAACCAGAAATGACATCACTACAAACTTTTACCCTTTTATGGTGCTCATAAGATGGAGAAACCTAGAGAGAGGCTCGGCGTCTCCATTTTGTGCTCAGAAAGCCGCGGACCCTGCCCTGTGCTCGGGAGGAAGGGGTTGAGAGAGAGAGGTTAAAAGAATTGGAGGATGCTCTGTTTCCACTGTCTCAGCCCACCGTGGGTTCTCCGATCCCGTGCTGGAATTAGTTCAGTGGGCTGCTTGGAGTCCAAGGGTGCTCCCTTGGGCTCTTCCATCATGCTCGCTCCGCAGCAGGGTCCAAAGGGCAAAACAATTTTTAAGAAAACCAAAATTAAAGAATATAATACTTTAGGACTTACTTTACATAATTTAGACTTTACTCATAATACTTTAGGACTTTATTCCTATAATCAAGATATTGGTAAAAGAAGATATTAAAATCAGAGAAACAGAACCTAGAGTTTAGAAATCAGTCCATGTAGAATGCCAATTGATGTGTATCATCCGATTTTAATCAAAGATTAATACTTTTTAAAAAGTTAATACTTTAATAATTAGCAGACATATGCAATTTTTTACAAAGAAATTAAGGAGACAGTGAGATGACATGCCAGGTAAGAGTCTTGCCTTGCATGTGGCTGACACAGGGTCAATCCCCAGCACCTTATGCAGTCCCCCAAACACCAATTGGTGTGATCCCTGCACGCACAGTCAGAAGGAAGTCCTGACAACAGCCAGATTGGCTCAAAATAAAAGGAAAATTATGAAACACAGATACTGATAAGTTCTCATTCTTATCATAGAAAGAGCCTCATAATTCAAAAATAAGATAGCAGATAGTCAATTAAATTGGGCAAAATATTTGATTAGCTATTTCACCATAAATGATATAGGGCTCACAAAATATGTAAAAAAAGATGTCTAGTATTCGTTCATTAAAGATATACAAAGAAAATGCACAAATTTTATGTGATACCCTTATTTATGTCACTTTGAAAACTAACAATATTAAGTTTGGGAGAGTAGACAAGAAAACAGAACTTTCATACCTGTTTATGGAAATTCTTAATAATACAGTCACTTTGAAAAATAGTAACTTGATCCAGTAATTTTAAAGTCACTTTGAAAGAGTTTTCATTAAACTGAGTTCTCTTCTATTTCTTTGAAAGGTGACTTAGAGTTTTCAACATGCAGATCAATGACTTTGATAAGTTGACTTCCCAGGTATTTTAAACTTTTGGACAGAATTGTAAATATTTTGGGCATGGCATTTTCTTCTGTAAAGTAAACTTAGTAATAAAAATAGTAATAAACACCATAGGTGATTTTCAAATATAGATTTTCAAAGCTATAGAGCAAAAGGAAATCCCCAAATTAAATGCTCAAATAGACAGTGTTCTACAGAAAACTTTGCACACATTGGCAGAACTATACAATGTAATGACTTCGAGGTGACTGCAGTGATTCCACTCCATTGGCAGGAAAACAGACAAGAAATGCATTGGAATCTTATGTCCCACAATTTACAAAAGTGAATTCAAAATGGAATAAAGAGTATCATAAGTTCTGTTTTCTTTTATGTCCTACAATATAGAAAAGTGAATTCAAAATGTAACAAAAGATATCATAAGTTCCATTTCCTGTATACTCTTGTTTAATATTGTTAGTTCTTTTTTTTTTAAGTTTTTTTTTGAATTTTATTTTATTATATTTAATCACCATGAAAAAAAATACAAAGCTTTCAGGTTTAAGTCTCAGTCATATAATGATTGAACTCCCATCCCTTCACCAGTGCACATGTTCCACCACCAAGAGCCCCAAAATACCCCCCTTCCAACCAGCCCCCACCTAAGTAGCTAATGATCTTCAGTTTATTCTCTCTATACTTTGAATACATTCAATATTTCAATAGAGAACTCACTATTATTGTTTGGAATTTTCCCCCAACAATCAAGCCTGCTGAAAAGGCATCAATTTAATAATTTCTTTTCATTGCTGAGAATGAAGATTCTATGGCTGCTGTCGCGGTCACGCGGTTTTGGTTTTCTGCTATTTTAGTTCAGTTCACAGTCTAGATGCATTTCTGTAAGAAGCCACTCTGGGTGCCAAAATGGGTTAGAAGACCTCTTGGTTCCTAGCCTTTAGGGACAGAGGGTCTGTTTCATGAACAAGCAGCAGCCCCGTATCTTATCTGGGCCAAGGGCGTGCCGATAATGCCCCCTTCCCATGATCGCTTATGAGCCACAATATTGCAAAGTTTATACCTCTGCGTGGAAGTCTTAGGGGGTGGCTCTTGCCACGTGGATGATGCTGCCACCACCATTTTCCGAGCAGAAAAACAGGGTGGAGAGGTAAAATCCCTCCCTGGGCGGCACATAGCCGTAGTACAGCTCACAGTCCAGATGCATTTCTGTAAGAAGCCATTCTGGGTGCGAAAATGGGTTAGAAGACCTCTTGGATCATAGTCTTTAGGAGCAGAGGGCCTCAAGATTGTTTGTTCTTAAAGTGGCACAAATAAGGTTATCATATAAATTTTGTGCATTTTCTATATATACCCTTACTGAACAAATGATGCTGTTTTATCATTAAACTGAAATACATGGCATACATAGTCATAACTCTTCATGATATTAAATTATAGGTATTGTGAATGATTTAACTAAACTGACGTAAAAAATGAAGGAATGGTATTACCTCAAATTAAAGCGCTTCAACCCCGTAAAGAACTCAAGGTAAAATAAACTGATAGCCTTCTAAATAGGAGAAAATATTTGTACACCAAACATCTGAGCATGAAATTATTAAAGTATGATATAAATGTGTATGTATGATACATATAAATTTCTAATGCACCAAAAGATACTATTACATATATATATATAGAATAGCTAATCAGACCCTGCGTAAAAAAATGTACAGGACCAATACACATATGAAATATCCTCAATGTCACTTATCCAGAAATTCTACATCAAAGTACAATGAGAGGTCAATTCATACCAAAGAGAATAACCTAATCCACAAGACTATACTATCACTCCAGCCCAGCAGAGCTGTTGAATAGCTAAAATCTGGAAACAACCAAATGTTCAAGCACAGATGAAAAGATAAGACATTGCAGCACATACACAGAGTAAAGATGAAATGTTGCCTTTTGCCCTAATGTAGATGGAAAATGGATTTGTCGTGTTAGGAGAAATATAGGAGACAGAGGAAAAAATATCAGATGATGTCACTTCTGTGATGTAAAGAAATGAAGCAAGAGATCAGATAATATTAAGGGAAAACGAATTTGGACTATGACAATAGAAATATGGTTCCCAGGTGCGGGGCTATTGTGGGAAGGAGAAGACTAGAAGGGACGCAGATACTGTGTTTGGAAGGTCTTAGACACTTTAGTCATGCTGGAAGTACACTAACTGTGTACACCAATATCATAAACGCCAACACTATTATAACCACATATCACAATAATGAATACTTGTTTAAATAAATACTTTTTAATATACCTTATTAGGTTGTTCGTAGAAGTAAATAATCAGGCAGAAGTTCAGGCATAATTCGGGCAGAATAACTTTATTACTGTTTACATTCATGTATACCCTACCCAAAATCATTTCAGGAACACTTGCTAACTCCGTGAGTGGCAGAAATAGAACTAAACTTCCTAAGTTACACGAGAATTCCTGTGTTCACAACTCATGTGGTTGCAGTTTTGTCATACTGTATTTGGAGGGGAAGAAATGGAGCGTTCCAGGCACCTCATTTTGATGGAATTAATAATCTAGACTCTTTGGTCTCAGACTAGAACAATCCATTCAACACGTGCATAGTCTGAAACAAGAATGGGTGATTCTCTAGAACTAAATTCTTGGAGTTTTTAATAAATACTGATCTCATCTTGCTGTTGTAGTTGCTTAAGTTGATGTTGTTGATGTTTTAGGTAGCAAAACGCTTCATTTTCTTCTCACAAATGTAGCTCCTTTTCATGAAGCAATTAGTTACAGCCATCTTTGCTGTTGACAGAGTGACACAGTTTCCCTCTGTTGAATACTTCCAGTTTGGAAATCTAGAATAAAAGTGAATATTACACATTCATGAACACACACACAATTAGGGACATAAAACCAAAGTAAAAGTGATATTTTTTTCTATGTTCATAAACTTACACCATAGTGCCATCTGATTTCCTACAGACTACTTTAGGGAGCATTGGCATAGGATTGAAAATCAGTCCTCTTTTTCACACATACTCACTGAAAATCTACCAGAGTAGAATTTAAGTCCTTTTGATATATATGTTTGTACATATATAAGCCTGCATACTTGTGTATGCTCAGATCTATCTATCTATCTATCTATCTATCTATCTATCTATCTATCTATCTATCTATCTGTCGTGTCTGTCTATATCTATCTATCTATGTATCTATCTATGTATGTATCTATCTATCTATCATGTATCCATACATACATATGTGTATATGTAGCACTGTAGCACTGTTCTCCCATTATTCATAGATTTGCTCTAGCAAGCACCAGTAATGTCTCCATCATGAGACTTGCTGTCACTGTTTGTGCATATCGAATATGCCACGGTTAGCTTGCCACGCTTTGCCGTACGGGTGGGATACTCTCTGTAGCTTGCCAGGCTCTCTGAGAGGGATGGAGGAATTGAACCCAGGTAGGCCATGTGCAAGGCAAACACCTTATCTGCTGTGCTATTGCTCCAGTCCATTTCATAATAAGCAATACAAAGTAAATTATTTAGGACCTGCTTTTGCATTTGGGGGCAGGCTTGGGTGGTGGTGGTAAAATTCTAAATAATGGTGCCGTGAAGGTGCAATGATGGTGGGAGTCATTTTTGGAATATTGAATGTAATAAATTATTTTGAACAACTTTAAAAAAATAAAATAAATCAAACTTGGGCCAGAGGATGGTACTGCAGGGAGGGCCCTTGCCTTGCATACAAACAACCTGGGTCTGAATTCTGGCAACACATATGGTACCACCCAGCCCCACTGGGAATGAACCCTGAGCACAGAGGCAATAATAAGTCCTGAGCACCACCAGGTGTGTCCGCAAAACATAAAAACCAGCGAAACAAGAAATTTAGCAAAGACACTCTGAGAATGTGAAAATGTGAGAGATTAAAAGCAATACAAATTGAACTTAAAATAAAGACAGAGGGAACCTGGGAACACTTGTGGAGGAAGTTGATACTGGTGGCCGGGTTGGTAATGAAACATTGTATGTTAAAAGAAAATACCTATAACGAGCTTTTATTAATTAGCATGAAAATATAGACAACACAAAAAATAAGCAAGACATTGTAGAAAACTAAGGCAAGCTGACGGGCGTGTGCACTCATGGGCTCTCAGGGCGGCTGTATCTCATCGCCCGCGTTTGGTGCTCTGGAACTGCTGTGTATGGGCTGGATGGGGACGGCTGTTGGCCAAGGACAGGGGAAGGAAGAACGAGGACCAAGCTGGTTGCTGATTAGTTACTGTTTATTCAATCTTCCATCTTTCTCATCTCCCGCACTCCCAGCTCCGTCCTCTCTCTGGTCCTCTCTCTGGATCTACCACAGCCTAACCTGGATTCTCTTCTTCACTAGTCTCTCCCCCTACTTGTCTCTCTCCACCTTGCTCTCTAGCCTACACACAGCCAGGTAGCAAAATCAACATATGAAAGTCCTTCCTGAGGGCCGGGCATTCCAAAGCCTTACCTGACTGCCAGCAGGTAAAATACCTCTTAAGGTTTTTCTCCTTTCCTTAGTCCAAGAATTTATTCACATCTGAATACTAGTTATTTTTGTATGGACATAGCAAGAGATACATTGAGGCTTGCAAGGCAGCTCTCCTGGCAACATCTTGCCACAGACTCAGACTACAGCACTCAGGCCAGATTAATCATTCCTCACCCTAGCAGGGTCCGAATCTAGTTATTACTATTTGGATCATGACAGCATTTGTCCATGACCAAGCTCTTAACTTATAGTTAAGCATTAGGCACTTTGGCCAGGCCCATCTTGATGCCAGGGTAGCACAAACTCACCCCTTGCCCTGGGTCCGTCCCGTCCCTCGTAGGGACCCTGCTTTTGGGGGTGCTGCTAGGAAGTAAGGGCAGCTGAGGCTTAGGTCGAGAGAACAGATGCCCAGGAGGAAAATATCATGTAGAGTCAAATGACTCCCAGGTTACAAAAGCATAGCATTTGCTAAGTCTTCCTGTGTTCATACAGAAAGGACATTGCTCTGAATAAACTATTGAAAGGACTCAAGGAGAAGAGAAAAACAATATTTACAAGTCAACAGAACACTAAGAAAGAAGCTACAAATAAATACAGAGGAATTGGAGCACTGTGATGGGAGTAACCCAATAAACCTAAACTACCTGAGGCTATGTTATCCTGCAAGACATGAATAGACAAGGCCAATAAACAGTTGCTATAGAGACAGTACAGCAGGTAGGTAGCTTGCCCTGCATGCAGTCAACCCAGGTTCAATCCCTGGAAACCCATATGGTCCCCCATTCACCATCGGGAGTAATTTTTGAGTACAGAATCAGGAATAACCCCTGAACTCTGCCAAGTGTGCCTCCCTTGAGTCCCTCCCCACAAACCCTGATAAGATGTCCAATCTCACTATCATAAGGAAAATTCAGACATTAGACATTCAAGAGCACAGTTTGAACTTGGGCTTGGTACAGTGATCCCATGCAGGATCATACTTTCTCGGTGACTCAGACTTCCTGAGTCCAGTGGAGATAAAGGGATTGAAAAAGGCTAGTGACCGTTAGCTTGAAATAGAGCCTCACAGAACAGATTAGTTGTGTCTGTATCAGTGAGCGACCAGCATCCAGGTCCAGAAACAGAAACTGATCAGAATCCTGGCTTGTACTCAGAAAGAGACAAGCTGTGTCTGCCCTGCTTATGCATGAAATACATTTTGTCAATTTGTGACCTTTGCATGAATGATAAAACTGTGTTGCTTATGTTATTTCTGCCTGCTATCTTTCATTACATGTGCAACATTAATTCCCATTGTCTCATTTATCAGAAATACTTTTTGTTTTTACTTCTACCAGATTTTCTACCACCTTATATATCATAGTTTACTTACATAGAGGCCAGAGCATAGTACAGCTGGTAGGGCTCCTGGCCTTGCTCATGGCCAACCCCAGTTCAGTCCCCAAAACCTCATGTGGTCCCCCAAGCCCACCAGGAGTTAATTCCTTAGTGCAGAGCCAGGAGTACCCTAAGCATCTCTAGGTATGGCCCAAGAAACAGAAGCAAAACTATACTTTATTTCTAAAATTTACTCTTCACGGCAGCCGAAAAAGTAGTGTAATACAGGGTTAGCTGTTCCTAACTCTACTTGTAAAAAATTTATGCTTACTGCTAATAAAGATGTGTTCTCAGTGTTGGTTTGTTAAAAATAATGTTCTGTTGAGAATCTTTTTTTGCTCTATGTATGGACTCATATTTTTGAATGTAAACTTAGAATTGCTAATAGGTAGGTCACACAGATTTAATCGTTGCTACCAGTGTCCAAAGTGGTTGTACAGATGGCAGCCCCAGGACAGTCCTCACCCCCTACCTGGACATCAGATATCTACATCTATAGGTATATATGATAGTTTTCTTTATTCTTCAAAAGTGTCAATCTGAATTTTATTAAAGAACCCTTCTCACTGCCTTTTCAAAGACTTACACTTTGAGATTCTGTGGTGTTTTGTCTTCCCATGTCCAAGTACTGCCGATTTCTGTACGGGACAATCCAATCCAAGAAAAATAAGATAGCCGCTTTTGAATAAATTTCTGCAACAAAAACCAGAGCTTGTGAGTAAAATAATATCAATCATTCAAAATTTAAAGGAATAACATTAATATTGAAACTTATGTTGTATATAATAATGAAGTATATAAATCAACATCTATTGACTCTATTCACTATATAAGTTTATAACATTTCTAAGATTGATACTTAACTAAATATAGTGCCATAAATATTTTTATTGAGTAATCATAAGATACACAGTTAGAAAGTTGTTCATGATTGGGTTTCAGCCATACAATGTTCCACACCCATCTCTTCCCCAGTGTACATTGTTCACAACCACGGTCCCCAGTTTCCCTCCTGCCACCTGCCTATCTGACTTTGCTCTATGGCAAACACATTCTCTCTCTCTCTCTCTCTCTCTCTCTCTCTCCTTCTCTCTCTCTCATTTGATGTCCCATAAATTAGGGAGTTCCATAAATTTGGCACAATCATACTTAAGTTAATTTTATTGATTCTTAGAACATAAATCTCAAAATATTTTCAAAAATTTTACTGAAAGATGAGTTCTGATCAAAGTCTCATTTTTATTTTATAATCAAAGTGGCAGAGCTATGAAAATTCTACCAGTATTATTATATATACTTTTATCACAATTTGTGTCTCTATTTCATGTGACATGGAAACTAAGGGTATCATTCGCAGTGAGACACATTGTTTACCTAGCTTGCTGGATAATTAGTGATAAGTCAGGCCTATTCATCTTTACTTGAATTGTTCCAAAGCACATGCACACACCCTCACTTCATGTTCCTAAGATGTTGGTATTAAAATATCTACAGCTTCATTATTCGTAGTTAGGATTCTATTGAGGTGATTGCCATACAAACTACTGAGGGAAAGAAGGTAGATTGAGACTTTATGAAAAGTCCATTTTTTTCTGATTAGCCTTGAGTGTTAACCTGAATTAAAATTTTATTAATTTTTTTTAACCTCTTGAGGAAATTTTTTATTCTATTTTTTACTCCTTGTTGCAGATTGATTATTTCTCAATAAAGATTCCCTTTAGATTAGAATCCTGAATGTCATACTTGGATACTACGATATCCATGGATGCTAGATATCTTATGCCAACAGATACATTATGACTCTATCAATCAGGGAAATATTAACACAACATCCTCATAATTCTTCGAAACTATATATATCTCTAAAATGAATGTGCTAGGACCATTAAGGGAAGGGATTGACATTCACATGAAAAGTAGAAAATTCCACCTATCCCACTTCTTTTCTTGTCTGAGTATCGTATCACATATATGTTCTTGTTAATCACTAGCCACACAAATTCCTGACTTCTTATCCAAAAAAAGTAGAAATGAATGTTTTATTAACAAATATTTAAAACTCTCTCTGACTATTTTCCATATTCATAATGCTTTTATATCAATTCTTTATCTTGTCTTTAGTAGGGTAAGAAAATTTGAAAATTATTTTAGCAGCAACAACTGCAATTGGAGTTAAAGGTGTTATTTCAACCTTTTCATATACCTTCTTTCTGAATTTGTTTTTTTAAATTATTTTCTTAATTATTTTCAAGTTCATATATTTTTATTCCCATTTCTGCAATCCAGATATATGAAGATTTAGGTGAATATCGATAATTGACTCTAGTCCATGATGATTTATTTTTGACAGGGTATTGGAAGATTATTCTCAACATTTCTTTGATGTCCAGATGCTGGCGCTAAATTTATGGAGTTTTCTCAGCACATAACACCCAATTTCCCTTGATAAGAATGATATCTATAAAGAATAATTTTCCCTCATTATTCGGTGATTGGACACATATTTACTAAACTACCTTCATTCTAATTTTGGATAAATGAGATTATTTTTATGAAAACCTATTTTTATTTCTACTTATCTTACTGACTTTAACAGGAGCATGTGCAAATTTCAGTAAGTTGAAAAGGTCCAGTTTTAGTAAACAATAGCAATCACTATTGACTAAACAAATATGGTGTGAGGTGAAGAACAGGAAGTCACATCACCATTTCTCCTTTATCTTCAATTTTCAGAAGTGTAGAACCAAGTCTCTTGCAGGCTTGCCTACTCTCTTTGAAGTTCTTCTCGTCATGAGAAACATAATAGCAATTGTCTTCACAGCATGACCATTGGCTTTTACAAGTGTCTCTGCCTTCACTTCCTTGAAAACAAAGACATTTCCATGGATAACTTATTGTTTATCCTGAGAGGAGTGTTCTGAGCTGAGAGAGCTGAGAATGCTCACTAGTCCTTGTAGGAACAGATAATTCATGAGACCGATAGACCTCACTGTTGCTTTTTTGAAAACAGCCTTGGTCATGGGAGATAGAGCAGAGTCTCACCAGAATCAAGTTTGAGTCCTTTTTTGCCTACCTGTGTTGGATGGTTTCTTTTCCTCTTTTGATTCCTCCTTTCTACATGTACAATTTTCTCTTGTTAGGTTGCTCCAAAATGGCTTCTGTGACTGTGCTGTTGACGACTGTTCCTGTAAAACTTTACTCTACATCATTAGCTTGAGGAAAACATAACACAGAACTGAATTAAGGCACAGTTCTAATTTTTTTCTATGTTTCTGGGCCGCACAATTCATGCTCAGGGGTTATTATTAGTTCTGCTAGAATTATTCCAAAAATTAACTCAGGAATTACTGCCAGTGCTTGGGGAACCAAAAGAAATGCCAAGGATAGCACCCAGGTCAGTTGTATGCAAGGCTAGTGCCTTTCCTGCTCTACTATCTTCTCATCCCAACAATTTTAATATTTATATATAAGTTAATGTTGAGAATTAAGAATCATTTTTGACATTGTGTTCTAGGCATGGGCTGGATTGATAGCACAGCGGTGGGTATTCGGCTTTCACGCAGCCGACCCACGTTCGATTTCTCCGGCCTTCTAGGAGAGCCTGGCAAGCTACCAAGAGTATGGAGCCAGCACGGCAGAACCTGGCAAGCTACCCATGTGTATTGGATATGCCAAAAACAGTAACAGTAAGTCTTTCAATGAGAGACGTTACTGGTGCCCGCTCGAGCAAATGGATGAACAACAGGACAACAGTGCAGTGCTACAGTTCTAGGCATCTCTTACCTTCATGTACAATTTCCACAATATCTCTTTTCTTGAAAGTTCATTAAAAACTTGATAGTTTACCAGAACTTGATGAAACAACAACAAAAAATTCCAAGCTTGGGTCCTTTGTGGTCTTACAGACCGTATTGGGGTGAGTATACAGTTAGAGTGCTAGACAATAAAGATGTAAGGAAGAGTTGCTCTCAGTGCGGTAATGGTAGGCACTTGACTTGCACACCACTCACCTGGCTTCCATCCCTGGCACCATGTGATCTTCCAAGCACTACCAGGAGTGATCCCTGAACACAGAGCTAGGAGTAAGCCCTATGCACTGCCTCAACCTATAGCCCTCAAACAAATAAAAGAATTCTCATGAGACAAGATAATTGACTGCTAAATGTAGGCTATGAGACAGTATCAGAAAGACTTCATACTTGAGTATTGATCTTAAATTAGCTTTTGTCAATTATATAAGGAAGCAGATAGATAAGCTTATATGTATGTTAGAAATGAGGAAGATAGATATTAAAATAATCGATTGTTGCAATTAATAATCTAAACTATGGAAATGCAGATAACATGCCATATTAAAGTTGTTCTAGTTAACCAATACATTGAACGGATACAATCTATAAAAATTTTAGATTGTAGTGTTGTAAGAGAAAACCAAATAAACAGAATTTTTGTTACTTTATATAGATTGGTTACTTTTTATGATCTATTTTAAGTTAAAATTTATAAAGTGAAATTTAAGTTAAAGCTCACTTCTCAATTTACGGATAACCTATTGTTTTAGCACTGTTTGCTGTCTTTTCTCCATTAAATTGCTTTTGAAATTTTGTCCAAAATCAGGCCATCCTCCCAGGAATATGAAAAACTTCATTATCTTTTATGATTAGCGAAAGGCAAATCAAAACAATAAGGAGGTATTATCTCATGTGCCTGAGAATGAAACACATGAGAAAGTCCGGAGACAGCCCCTGTTGGTGGGATCATGGTGAGAAAGGAACCCACATCCGCTGTTGGTGGGAATGTCACTCTCTGTTCTGTTTTATGGAAAGGAATATGGAGATCTATCCATAACATAGGAATAGAACTCTCATGTGACACAGACATACTACTTCTTGGCATCTATCTCCCCAAACCAAAAACATTAATTATTTCAAAAGGATATATACTGCACTACGTTCATCTCTGCACTTATTCCATTAGCCATATAGGGAAGCAATCCAAGTGCCCAAATATGGATGAATGGATAAAGAAGTTGTGGAATATATACACAATGGAATGCTATGCAGTTCTTTTTTTAATTAAACAATTTTTATTGTTGTTGTGGACCACACCCAAGATGTTCAGGGGTCACTCCTGGTTCTATGCTCAGGAATTACTCCTGGCAGTGCTTGGGGGACCATATAGGATGCCAGAGACCGAACCTGGGTTGGCCTCATGTAAGGCAAGTGCCTTGCCCGCTGGAATACTATGCAGTTCTAAGAAAGAACACATTAATACCATTTGCCGTAACATAGATGGAACTAGAGGAGATCATGCTGAGTGAAGTCAGTGAAAAAGAGAGGGATAGAAATAGAATAATCTCTCTCATGTGCGGGACTTAGAGATACAGCAAAGTACCAGCAAAGGACAAAAGATAAAGCAATGGGAAAGCTGAGCCATCTCTCTTGAAGACCCCAACACTCTCTTTCTCAAAATGCTCCCAACTCAGTTGTGTGGCATAGAAAGGGGTGTGCTGGATATTTTGGTATACTGGTGATGGGTGTAGTGTCTGAAGCGCATGAGAAACTATTATTTGTAGTATTGGAAACCACAGAATCCCAATCAATAAAAAGCAAAAAAGCAAAAACAAAACTAACTCAGGTCATCTTGTATATCTTGTATGAGCTTCTCTCTTGATTCTCTTGTTTCTTTGATCTATCTATGTTCATTTATTCTTCCATCCATGACACCGTAGTTCAATTATTTCTAGCGTTACATTGTCTTACAATAAGGAAAATGCCTCTTTCCACCTATTCTTTTCAACTCTGGGCTCAGGGATCAATCCTGGCGAGGCTTGGGGGACCGTATGTGGTGCTGGGAATTGAACTGGGCCAGTCTTGTGCAAGGCAAGCTCTTTAACCCATGTATCATCTTTTGGCCTTTCCATATAAAGTTTTGAATTCGCTTTTCTGTATGTACAAAATACCTTGCCGGGATTTGGATGATAAATATGCTGAACTTATAAAGAACACTTTGGAAGAGGACTTGTTATGTTGAATCTAGAACTTTTCTTTTTTTTTTTTTTTGGTCACATCCAGCTATGCACAGGGGTAACTCCTGGCTCATGAAGTCGGGAATTACTCCTGGTAGTGCTCAGGGCACCATATGGAATTCTGGGAATTGAACCTGGATCATCCGCGTGCAAGGCAAATAAATGCCCTAGCTGCTGTGCTATCTCTCTAGCCCCTAGAATTTATTTTTGTTGTTGTTTCTTGGGCCTTACCTGGTGATTTTCAAGGGTTTCTCCTGGATCTGACCTCAGAAATCATTCCTGGAAGTGGTTGGGGAACTGTGTGGAATGCTGGGGATCAAACATGCGTTGGCTGTGTGCAAGCCAAATGCCCTCCCCAGTCTACTATTGCTCGTCC
The DNA here is from genome assembly GCF_027595985.1 of Sorex araneus. Taxonomy (NCBI): domain Eukaryota; kingdom Metazoa; phylum Chordata; class Mammalia; order Eulipotyphla; family Soricidae; genus Sorex; species Sorex araneus. The sequence continues at coordinate 51,898,299 of NC_073311.1, forward strand.
TGATTCTAGGACTTATTTTCAAGTTGTGAATGCAGAACATACAGCCAATAGGGATGATTATCAGCCCTTTCTACATGGAACAGTTCTATGTATTTATTTTTGGATTATGGCCCTCTACTGGAACATGTCCATGCAGTAAGTATTTCCATGAAATGCCATGTTTTCGGAAGAAAATTTTTATAGGAACACACACACACACACACACACACACACACACGAACAAACCACCTGGCAATGTTTAGGTGTTATCCTGGCCCTGCAGTCAGAAATCACTCCTGGCAGTGCTCAGGAAACCCTGTGGAGGACTATGATCTAACCTGGGTTGGCTGCATGCAAGGCAAGAGACTTAACCCTGTATACTCTCTCCAGTCCCAGGTACAGGAATATAAAGTACTCTAAAAGTCCCACTGGTCAGGGTGGCGAAAGCATTTCAGATTATATCTCCTTCTGAACACAGTTATTAAAATGCATGTGAATTTTCTATTCTGGCCCCAGTAACCACCTTCTGCTGGGATCCTATTAGGCAAGAATTTTTCCAGTAGTCACAGAAATTAGTAACACCTTGTATACCTAATTCTACACTTGGAAGAAACCTTAACACCTTTTCATTTTTACCTTCTTAAAACTCATCATTCTGTCTGTTGGAGTCTTACTTGAAAACACCTTCTCGGCGTGCCTTGAACTTAATTACCACAATGTCCAGTATTTTCATAACACTTTTATGTCAGTTTTTATTGAGAAACTGGGTCCTTGGATTATGGCATGGTGACTTCCTGGAGAAGTTCTTTAACTGGCATCGATTTGGCAGTGCTTTCTCTTTTGCACTGGGCACAAAGCTGCCAGGTCCAATTCATACTCCTGTTTGTTCTGTGGATTTTGAAGCATTCTACAGTGTAGTTCTTGTAAGAGTGCAGGGGAGGCTAAATTTATTGGATCGGTGTCATAAATAGGCTTTGTTTCTAAGAAAATATTTGTCTCATATGAACACTGAAAACCAAACTTGCTTTCACTTTAGCACATACATAGGCATGAGGTTTGTGGCATTTATTTTTATTATATTTTGAGGGGACATACCTGGTGATGCTCAGAGCTGACTCCTGGCTCTCCTCTCAGGGATCACTTCTGCTTGGGTAGCCATATAAGGTGCCGGTGATCAAACCTGAGTTGGCCACATGCAAGGCGAATGCCCTACCTACTCTTGAGGTCCCTGTGACATTTATTAATGTCATGCTTGGTGCGTGCTGAATCTTTGCCTACTCTATTTCTCTTTTCCTATTATTTATTTATTTGGTTTCTGGGATCATACCCAGCAGTGCTCAGGGGTTACTCCTGGCTCTGCTCTGAGCCCAGGGATCACTCTGGGCAGGTTCAGGGAACCATATGTGGTGCCTTATCCACTGCACTATCTCTCCAACCGTTTCCCAACTTTTAAAATTTGCTTGCATAGACATCTGCATGTTGCCTCAAACTTCAGGAGTAAAGTAAGGTACAATTACATAAAAATAAAACATGTAAATCGAGTTTTAAAGTCTGTTATTTGTGTTTCCTGGCTGGAGCGATAGTAGAGTGGGTAGGGCGTTTGCCTTGCAAGTGGATAACCTGGATTCGATTTATCTGTCTCTCTCAGAGAGCCTTGCAGCTACCGAAATATCCCGCCCACACGACAGAGCCTGGCAAGCTACCCGTGGAATATTCATATGCCAAAAACAGTAACAACAAGTTTCACAATGGAGACGTTACTGGTGCCCACTCAAGCAAATCAATGAACAACGGGATGAGAGTGCTATGACTGTGCTTATATAGATAGTAAAGTATTTCCATTTCAACCTAAGGCTGGAATTCTTAGCATAGCAGCTTCATGTGAATAAGTTTGCATATGATGTTCAATATTATGCAAGTGATTATAATGCTTTTATCATTACAAAGTTGGCTTTCCATCTCAGAACTCTATGCTCCTTGGGAGTTATCAATATGGAGTTTCTTTTTCTTTTAGGCTTTTGGCACTGCTCAGAGCTTACTTCTAGCTCTGTGCTCAGGGATCACTCCGGGTGGGCTACAGGAGATGAGCCTCATGCAAGACAAAAGTCCTATCTGCTGCACTATTGCTCCAGCCCTCAGTAAGGGATTCCTTATTTTGAAGCTATTTACCAATAAAGGCAAATCATCTGAATTTTATAAATGTCACTACATTGCTAGATAAAGAATGAGTAGAAACAGTATTAAAATAGTAACTCATCATCATCATCCTCCTCATCTTGTTGATCGTCGAATTTCTTGAGCGGTCTCAGTAACGTCTCCATTCACCCTAGACCTGAGATTTTAGAAACTTCTTACTTATCCTTCCCAACTATGCCACATTGGAAGCTCTTTAAGGGTTAGGGGACTGAGATCCAGTATTGTTACTGGTTTTGGCATATGAATACGCCATGGGGAGTTTGTGAGTCTCTCCAATGTGGGCAGGAAAGTCTCGGTAGCCTGCTGGTTCTCCCAGAGGTAGAAGTAGGCTATAAGATGGTTCCCGGAGTTTGCTTTTAAGTCTCTGGATGAGATTACAGGGCCCCGGGGGTCAGTCCCTGGGTGTGACTGCCTAGCTGGGAAATTTAGATGGGAGAGGCCCAGTCCCAATCCGAGTAGGCTTGGAGGTCTCAGCCCTGGGTCCCACACAGCTGGGTTCCTCTGCCCCCATACCTTCATGCGTGAGGCTACCCTAAATGTGTGAACAGGGTCTTTGAGCATGGCTGTGACTAAGGCTCTAAAAGTCTTTTGCCTTGGGAGCTCTGCTCAGGGCTAGGAGGGAAGCTGGAGCCCATCCCTTCCGAGGGGCACCAAGGAAGAGAGCCAGGCATGCCGGCCAGAGGCTCTCTGCAGTAAGTCATAATTCAGAGGTATTATTTCTCCTTGGAGTGTTTTCTAGCTGCAGTCCTATAGCGGTGGCATTCCTGGCTTCAAATGTGGTTGTCAACAGTTACTTTAAATTCTGAATATCTTATAAAACTATGTTTGACACTATATACTACCCATTGAATTTTTCTATATTTTTGGATTTCTATCATCAAGAAGGGATTCTAAAATTCACATTTACATATGAATATAAGGACCAGGGGGCTAGTACAGGGGTTTAGGTGCACTCCTTGCATGCTACTGACCCTGATTTAATTTTCAGCATCACTTAGTTTCTAGAGCATTGCCTGCTCAAGGCCGAAAGGCCACTAGGCATTGCTCGGTTTACCCCGGTGACTGCTGGCACTACAGGGTTTGGCAGCTCCCCATCCTCAGGCATTCATGTTGAAGCACCGGCTAGGTGGCTGCCAATCGGAGGATTCTACACACTCTTGGAAGCCCTCCCCTCAATAAGCAAAATGGATTTATTCCTACCTTTACAACCACAATTTACCAGGTCTATTATCCGGTCTATTTTGGTCTTTATTCATCCCAGAATATTTGCATTTCTTCTTATTTATCCTATGTAACTATTCTTTAGGACAATATCTTTTTCTTAGCATAATAAACACATTCTGAACAGTTCATTTATAAAGTTTTTCAATGGAATGTTCTTACTAGTTTTTTATGTCAAGTCAATGATAAAAATGCCCACAATAAAAATAACTGCAAAAGATAGATGCATTTCCTTCGGACCCAGCAGTCTAGTTAGACTTACCCATGAATGCTCTTATTAAAATAAGAAAGGAACAAATGATTCCAAGAACCACTATTGTGAGACACCAGGTAACAGGAATCATCGAAGGCCCTGCCAGTGAGAAAGAGACTGATGAATGTAGTGCCGCATAAAAGGCAAACACCCTGGCTATCACTCCAGCCCGCTAAAATAATTAGTGAATTATTTAAATAACAAACTCTTGAGAGCCTATTAGCTAAGCTGTCATGTGCACAATTATAGTGGAATTCTTTATAAGAATTAGAAACTGAAATAATACCAAAATTCAATATGGATTGGGAAGTAAAGCACTCACTTTCCTGTTGCGTCTTCTTTGGGCAAGCAGGTCGTCTTAATCCTGTTTGTGTCGCATAGTTTTCATCCATTTCTGAAAAATTTCAAGACAAAATTTTAAAACATATAGAAATTTACTACTTTCGCAGGAAGTTTTCAGATTCTATCTACCTGAGTTTTCTATCGTTGAAATTAGTATTTGATGCCATATCACTATTTATTGGTAATTTTGTTTTTCCAGTTTTATTCCGTGAAAGATTTTTGCTCTGTAGTTTCTTCTTATTTCTAAAATGATCAGTTAAAGGCGAACCTAGCTCAGTTGTCAGGTTGCCTTGTAGGCAGGAGTCTCTAGTTTCATTCCTGGTACCAACATACATGCCAGGTGACAGTGACACTATCATTTCTGACACCCAGGATCACAGATGTTTGTTCTCTGGAGTGTGGGAGCCCTGCAACTACAGTGTGTGACCCTGCAGAGCAGAATTTACCGTGTGTAATAACAACCAAAACAACAGGGAAGCATAAAATATTCAAAGTGAACCGTTACTAACCTCTTGTATATAGGTGCTGGGTTTGCTGTCCTTTCACTTACTCCCTGGAGTTCTCCAAATATTGTTTTACTTTAACTCTCATAGGGTTGCTGTGCTGCCATCTAGAAAATCCTTGTGTTGCACTGATGTTCATCCCCAAGCCCAGTGGGGGATACTGTTACTTAGCTACTGGGTGTGATATGCAATAGATGGTTTTTAAGAGGTGCTAAAGTATACTTCAAAATATAGACAGTCTTGCTTAGTAACATTACATCATTTTAAAAAATGCTTCTTACTCAGACAAATACCAAGTAAACTTTTATCAGTTCCTTGATCTATAAAGGTGATTAGTGTTTCATAATGATTACTCTAAAATCTCTCCTCCGTGGCCAATACTGATATTTTTTCTACTTATTTGAAGTTTTTTTTTAAAAAAACCCATTTTATAATTTGCATCCTATACTCTCTTAAAATGTTGTCACCTCGTCCAATATAGTGTTAAAGATGAAAATTATTCTGGCTGTATTCCTATGTAGTGTATTGGATTAAACTCACAGTATTGAAATGCACACGTTTAAAAGACTATAATATTTATTGTCTTTATAATATTTATAACATAAGTATAACTTGTAACATAAATATTAAAACACAACATTTATAACACATAACATTCATTTTACCAACAGTTAGCGGCTGGGACAGAAAGATCGTACAGTGGGAAAGTAAGCCACTTTTCTTGCACACAGATGACCAGGATTATGCACTCTGAGCTCTGCCAGGAGCGATCAGTAAATCCTGAGCCTCACTGGGTTTATCTCACTCTCACAAACAAATAAATATTAATTGTTCTAAATATTGTAAGTGAAACAATAAAAATTTAATAAACTAAGTATTTCACAATAAAACATGCATTTATCCAAAGTAGGATTTGGTTCCATAAGTATTTTAATTGCATATGCTCACGAGTTTAGCAATATGTAGTCGTATACTATTTTTTAATATTTTGTTTTCTTTGAGAATTATGACCACTGTTATGATTAAGAATGCACAGAACTCTGTGTGCTGATAATTACATATAACATTTAACAATCTCTCAAAAATGACTTCTTCTTAGAAAACATGATTGTGCAAAAATACATTTAGATTGACTTAAGAAATCCTTTACCAACCTGGAACATGCAAAGAAGTTAGAAGCAATTTATCCTAATAAGTAGATATGAAATGCACAAACATTGTTATATAGAAAAAAATCAGCCAATATCCTCATTCATATAAACATTTGCTCTATTGTATTAGGTCAACCTCAAGAGCACTGCATTGCACTGTAGCACTTTGTCCCATTCATCAATTTGCTCGAGCGGGCACCAGTAACGTCTCCATTGTGAGACTTGCTGTTACCATTTTTGGCATATCAAATATGCCACAGGTAACTTTCCAGGCTCTGCTGTGGGGCAGGATACTCTTGGTAGCTTGCCGGGCTCTCTGAGAGGGGCAGAGGAATCGAACGCGGGGCACCTGCATGCAAGGCAAAGGCCCTAAATGCTGTTCTTGAAATATTTCCTAATAAAGTTATTATACTTTACAATAATATACATATGCTATATTCAATGGAAAACCGATTGTAGGTCATTTATCTTGTAAAGCAATTTCAAACCCACATGACCAAGACTAAATTTACTGAGTTTTCTTTTTTAATTACTGCTGTTTGTGCTCCACACACAGATAAGTGGCATTGATAACAATGAAATACGCAGAGTGACAGCTCAATAGAACTGATAATACATACCTGTGTCGATGGGGTAGGATTTCTGTAGCCAATAGAATCTGGTCCAAAGAGATATCCACCTGTCAGATGGAAGAGATGAGGGAACCCGAACAGAGATGATTCTTTGGGGTTCTATGCGTTTCCTGCTTTTGTGACCCCACACCCTCAATATCTTTTAGCTGTATGTGAAGAGGTGAGAAGTCAATTTGCATTTGATCTCAGATTTCACCCAATTGCATCTTGTGTTACTATGAAATGTGCAGTTTTCTAACAAAGCCGATGAATGGGTAAAATAAAGAACCTTGTCCATCTGCATGATATACAAATATCACACATGAAAAAAAAGATCAACATCACCACTACCCAAATACTGTTGCTAAATATAGTCCCTCTAACAGGCACTAATGTTTTTCACTCTAAAGAGAAGCTGTCCAGAAATGTTTAAATCCATTTACAGAGAAAAGCCATCACCTAAGGGACAAGACCTCAACTCAGATCATTCATTATTCGCCATTATTCCTCTAGTTTAAAAAATAAAGTTGATTCAGTTGCTTAGCACAAGGACTTCCGTCTTGTTACTTTAATCACTTACTTAATGGCTTAACTATTGAGAGACAACCAAGCTATGTCTTCTAGATGAAAATTACCTTCTTGTTTAGCTGATTTAGTTTTGCTTTCTTTGTCTGATTAGCATTTGAAGGAAAAATTTTTACTTCTGAGTAGACTAGCAGCTCTTCTTTTTCCTCAGACAGAAACAAATACAGTGACCACAGTATTAACACTTTCATAAAGCTTAGAGGCTATAAAAATTTATAAACAGAATTGGTGTTTTAAGATGTTTTATAAATAAATGGGTCAATGTAGTGGATTTTTCTTACTATGGTAAATTCATAAGATAATTATTTTTAATAACAACTCTTAAAAGCATATTAGCTATCCTGTCATAGGCACAATTATAATAGAATTCTTTAAAGAGGTATTCACCAAGAAATAGAAAATCATATCAGATTTCAATAGGGATTGGGAAGATAAAGTACTCATTTTGCAGTTTCATCTTCTTTTGTAAGTAGGTCATTTTAATAGTGTAAAGGTTACATATTTTTTCACTCAGTTTTGAAAAATTTCAAGACAAATTTGGAAACAAATAGAAATTTTCTACTGTTCCAGGAAGTTTTCAGATTTTATCCTTCCTTAATTTTCAGTCTATAGCTGAAAGTATTTATGTCTGTAGTATTTGATGCTGTATAATTACTCATGTACAATTATTTTTTTCCAGTTTTTATTCCATGAAAGGTTTGTGCTTTGTATTGTCTTTAATTTCTAAAGTGATCAGTTAGGACTCAATACTGTAATTCAGTTGTGGAGGTTGCCTTGCAGGCACGAGTCTCTGAGTATTACTCCTGGCACCACCATACATGCCAGGTGACAGGTACACTGACATTTATGACACCCCAGTATCACAAACGTGTGTTCTCTGGGGCATTAGAACACGAAAACTACAGTGCTCAGAAGGAAACAGGACTTCTTCACCAGAAGCTGAATATCACTAAACTCTACCAACACCAACAAGTATGGATTGAATACTTAAACTGATAATTTATTAATTTTTATTAAGGATTACCTTTTTGTGCATTTCAATATGTAACAAGACCATTGTACTGAAATGGAAAGAACCTTGGTGCTCTTGTATTCTTATAAAATGCATTTTCCTTACCTTAGAATCGGTAAATGGATACAAAACTTCCCTAAAACAAGAAACCCCAATTTGATTTGATTTTTGAGAGTTTTATTCTTCTGCATGGATTTTTCTGATTATAGAACCTTTGGACCTTTTTTACTTTTTCATTATTTGTATAGATTTCTGCCTATGAAATTCTAGTTCCATGTCTCTGGAAGTTTATTTGTACTTGAGAATTCAAGATTTCTCAGTGAATAGAGAACAATGACCTTGGCATTTCAGAGATCATCTCTGAGCCAACTCTAGTCTTCCTTCCTGTTAAAAACTGTCAATACTGTTTTCACTATTATACATATTTTAGAGAAACAAGGATTACAATTTTTCTCTATTCATTCCATCAAAAATAAATAATGAAGCATATTAATAGTACAATCATATATGTTTCATGGTTCATTTATTTTCAAGAGAAACAAAGTCTATGTAACATGTGTCATGGAGAAATGTTTGCTGTGAAAACAAATCATTGTTACATTTCAATACTAAGAGATAACTTAGGATGAGAATAAGAAGTCATGCCAAGACCATGGATCTAGTCTTGTTATGATTGATGACAAAGAGGAACCGTAAGGGTTACCTGTGCTACAGCTGCACACAAGTGCCTTTTCTTCTGTATCAAATCTCTGATACTCATCAATAATAGTTATTCTCTGTCATTTATATGCACAATCCTCCACTAATTGTAGCCTGGACCTCTTGGTATGCTACTCATTTTATTTAAAAGATATGTCCCTGTCTATGTAAATTAGCAATCACAATTTTGAGAATATGAAATCACTTATAAAATACCTTATCCTTAATATTCTATTGACTTACAAAGCTCAAAACTGTATTTATTTTATTGGGATTATAAGAGTGGACTAGACTTTAGCGTACTGTATATTTCTAGAAGCAATGATATTGAAACATGAATAGTAATTACACCATGAAGACTTATTTATAGACACATATTCAAAAGGCATTTCTCATGTACTAGTAAGCATGAATGAACATATTCTTGGACCATGCAGCCACTTTGTGGCCGCACAGCACATCATCATAAAGGGAAATATATACATATATTGATATGTATATAATATATATACATATATGTAAATAATGTATACACATGAATATAAAACATTTACATATATATAAGAGCCCGGCAAGCTATCGAGAATATCCCGCCCACACGGAAGAGCCTGGTAAGCACCCTGTGACGTATTCGATATGCTCAATACAGTGACAATAATAGGTCTCATTCCTCTGACCCTGAAAAGAGCCTCCAATCGTTGGGAAAATCGACTAAGGAGAGGCTGTTAAAATGTCAGGGGACGAATGGAGACGTTACTGGTGTGCGCTCGATAAATTGATGAACAATGGGATGACAGTGATATAATGATATGTCAGCATGATATGTTCGATAATACAGCTACCAATTACGTTTTAATTTTCTAGGGTGCCATAACAAGTACCACTCCCTATACATATTATTATAAAAGAAACTATTTCCACTTATTGAAAGTTAGAACTCGAGACTGTGTCATCAGGAAGAAGCTTACTCTGAGCATATCTGATGAATCATCTCCTCCGTGATCTCCTTTGTAGTCATTTATAGCTGTAGAGACCCTATTTCAAAATAAATTCATATTCAAAGGCACTGGTAGTTTAGGTATTAGACAGGTATTTTGAGGACCAGTTTTAACCATTAGAGGTATGACAATTTTGTGAAAACTAAATGGGTTCTGCTTTAATACGTAATATGCTTGAGTGTCAGGGGTCAACACGTTGTTTAACACTACTTATCATTTTCAGGGCTGGAGAGATAGTACGGGGTTGAGGCATATTCTTTGCTGTGGCAGATGTGGGTTTGACCCCTGCCAACACGTGGTATCAGTAAGTGTAGAGCCTGGAGTCCCCCAAGCACCATTTGAGTGACTCTGAAAATCTCTGTTTCTGAGATCCTAACATCAAACCATTGGCCCAGTTGGCCCTTTTGGTCAAGTTGTTTTCTTCCCACTGGGGCATGAGGATATATTTTTGTCATTTATTTCATAACGCTGAAGAAAAATATCAGAACAATTTTAAGAAAACCAAAATTAAAGAATATAATATTTTAGGCCTTACTTTACATACTTTAGGACTTTACTCATAATACTTTAGGACTTTATTCCAATAATCAAGATATTGGTAAAAGAAGAAACTAAAATGAGAGAAACAGAGGAGAGCGAAATGGACCCTCTGCGCCTAAAGACTCTGATTCCAAAGACCTAACACATTTGGGCATCCAGCGCAGCTTCTTACAGCAATGCACTGGGACTGTGAGCTGGGCTACAACTCCGTGCTGCCCGGGATGGATCTCTCCTCTCCACCCTGTCTTTCTGCACGGAAAATGGCGACGGCAGCAACATCCACATAGTAGGAGCCACCTTCTAAGACTCCTAACCCAGAGGTATACGGTTTTTACACTTGGGGCTCCTAGGGAATCATGGGAAGTGGGTGTAACTGGCACGCCCTCGGCCCAGATAAATCCGGAGCTGCTGAGAGCGAAACGGACCCTCTGTGCCTAAAGACTCTGATTCCAGAGACCTAACACATTTGGGCATCCAGCGCAGCTTCTTACAGCAATGCACTGGGATTGTGAGATGGGCTATGCAATTTCTGGCAGAATTTTCCCTGGTCTTTATACAGAAATCCAAAACCAATCGTCCGCGACTTAACATCTCTTAATTGTCAGCAATGTGAAACGGTTCCTTTTTAGCATATCTGACTTGGGAAAACTCCAAATAATAACAGTGAGTTTTTTGTTGAAATATTGAAGGTAATCAAAGTAGCAGTCATTTCTCTGGACTGTGAACTAAGCAACAGCCCCACGCCAGCGGAGAAGAGGAAATATTCCTCTTTCCCGGTTGTTTCCCATTTTTGGGGAGAAACGCGGCGTGGCGTCCACCATACTATGAGGTGCGGGAAGGGGGATGAGGGAAAAAAAAGGAAAAGGAAAAAGGGAAAAAAAATAGTTATGTACTTGGAGCAGTGGGGCTACATATCTCTTCATTCTCCACAATGGAAAACTAATTATCAAATGCTTCTTTGGTAGTAGGGTTGTCTTTCTCGGGGGGAAATTCCAACAACAATAGTGAGTTTTGTGTTGAAATATGGAATGTAATCAAGGTAAAGAGAAAATGAAGTGAAATTCATCAGTTATGCAGTTGGGGTTGGGGAGCAGGGGCGGCAGGTATACTGGGGTTTTTGGTGATGGAATATGGGCACTGGTGAAGGGATGAGTGTTTGAATATTGTATAACTGAGACATAAGCCTGATAACTTTGTAACTTTCTACATGGTGATTAAATAAAAAAATTAAAAAAAAAATAAATAAAATCAGAGAAACAGAATCTAGAGTTTAGAAATCAGTCCATGTATAATGCCAATTGATGTGTATCATCAGATTTTAATCAAAGAATAATACTTTTTAAAAAGTTAATGCTTTAATAATTAGCATACATATGCAATTTTTTACAAAGAAACTAAGGTGACAGTGAGATGAGTCTTGCCTTGCACGTGGTTGACACAGGGTCAATCCCCAGCACCTTAAGCAGTCGCCCAAACACCAATTGGTGTGATCCCTGAATGCACAGTCAGAAGGAAGTCGTGACAACAGCCAGATTGGCTCAAAATAAAAGGAAAATTATGAAACACAGATACGGATAAGTTCCCATTCTTATTATAAAGAGCCTCATAATTCAAAAATAAGATTGCAGATAGCAAATTAAATTGGGCAAAATATTAGATTAGCTATTTTCTCATGAACGATATAGGGCTCACAAAATATGTAAAAAGGATGGCTAGTATTTGTTCATTAAGGATATACAAAGAAAATGCACAAATTTTATATGATGCCCTTATTTATGTCACTTTAAAAACTAACAATATTAAGCTTGGGAGAGTAGACAAGGAAACAGAACTTTCATACCTGTTTATGGGAATTCTTAATAATACAGTCAATTTGAAAAATAGTAACTTGATCCAGTCACTTTAAAGTCACTTTGAAAGAGTTTTCATTAAATTGAGTTCTCTTCTATTTCTTTGAAAAGTGACTTAGAGTTTTCAACATACAGATCAATGACTTTGAAGAGTTGACTTTCCAGGTATTTTAAACTTTTGGACAGAATTGTAAATATTTTGGGCATTGTATTTTCTTACTGTAAAGTAAACTTAGTAATGAAAACAGTAATAAATATCATAGGTGGATTTTCAAATATAGATTTTTAAAGCTATAGAGCAAAAGTAAATCCCCAAATTAAACACTCAAATAAACAGAGTTGTACAGAAAATTTTGCACACATTGGCAGAACTATACAATGTAATGACTTCGAGGTGACTGTAGTAATTCAACTCCATTGGAAGGAAAACAGACAAGAAATGCATTGGAACCTTATGTCCCACAATTTACAAAAGTGAATTCAAAATGGAATAAAGGGTATCATAAGTTCTGTCTTCTTTTATGTCCCACAATATAGAAAAGTAAATTCAATATGTAACAAAGGATATCATAAGTTCCATTTCCTGTATACTCCTGTTTAATATTGTTAGTTCTTTTTTTAGTTTTATTTTATTATATTGAATCACTGTGAAAAAAAAGTACAGAGCTTTTAGGTTTAAGTCTCAGTCATATAATGATTGAACCCCCATCCCTTCACCAGTGCACATGTTCCACGACCAAGAACCCAAATATATCCCCCTCCCAACCAGCCCCCAACTAAGTAGCTAATGATCTTCATTTTATTCTCTCTATACTTTGAATACATTCAATATTTCAATAGAGAACTCACTATTATTGTTTGGATTTTTCCCCCAACAATCGGGCCTGCTGAAAAGGCATCATTTAATAATTTCTTTTCATTGCTGAGAATGAAGATTCTATGGCTGCTGCCGCGGTCGAGTGGTTTTGGTTTTCTGCTATTTTAGTTCAGTTCACAGTCTAGATGCATTTCTGTAAGAAGCTGCTCTGGGTGACAAAATGGGTTAGAAGACCTCTTGAATCAAAGTCTTTAGGGACAGAGGGTCTGTTTCGCGAGCAGCAGCTCCGGATCTTATCTGGTCCGAGGGTGTGCCGATAATGCCCCCTTCCCATGATCGCCTATGAGCCACAATATTGCAAAGTTCATACCTCTGGGTGGAAGTCTTAGAGGGTGGCTTTCGCCACGTGGATGATGACGCCGCCACCATTTTCTCCGCAGAAAAACAGGGTGGAGAGGAAAAATCCCTCCCCGGGCGGCATATACGGTAGTACAGCTCACAGTCTAGATGCATTTCTGTAAGAAGCCATTCTGGGTGCAAAAATGGGTTAGAAGACTTCTTGGATCATAGTCTTTAGGAGCAGAGCGTCTCAAGTTGTTAGTTCTTAAAGTGGCACAGATAAGGTTATCATATATAATTCGTGCATCATGATATTAAATTATAGGTATTGCGAATGATTTAACTAAACTGACATAAAAAAATGAAGAAATGGTATGACCTCAAATTAGAGAGCTTCAATCCCGTAAAGAACTCAAGATAAAACAATAGTCTTCTAAGTAGAAGAAAATATTTGTACACCAAATATCTGAGCATGAAATTATTAAAGTATGATATAAATGTATATGTATGATACATATTAATTTCTAAAGCACCAAAAGACACTATTACATATGTATAGAATAGCTAATCAGACCCTGTGTCAAAAAATGTACAGAACCAATACACATATGAAATATCCTCAATGTAAATTATCCAGAAATTCTACATCAAACCACAATGAGAGGTCAATTCATATTAAAGAGAATAACCTGGGGGGGCTGGAGCAATAGCACAGCGGGTAGGGCGCTTGCCTTGCAAGCGGGCGACCCGGGTTCGATTCCCAGCATCCCATATGGTCCCCTGAGCACCGCCAGGGGTGATTCCTGAGTGCAGAGCCAGGAGTAACCCCTGTGCATTGCCAGGTGTGACCTAAGAAGCAAAAAAAAAAAAAATAAAAAAAAAATAAAGAGAATAACCTAATCCACAAGACTATACTATCACTCCAGCCCCAGCAGCACTATTGAATAGCTAAAATCTGGAAACAACCAAATGTTCAAGCACATATGAAAAGATAAGACATTGCAGCACATACACAGAGTAAAGATGAAATTTTGCCTATTGGCCTAACGTAGATGGAAAATGGATTTGTCATGTTAGGAGAAATATAGGAGACAGAGGAAAAAATATCAGATGATGTCACTTCTGTGATGTAAAGAAATGAAGGAAGAGATCAAATAATATTAAGGGAAAACGAATTTGGACTATGACAATAGAAATATGGTTCCCAGGTGTGGGGCTATTGTGGGAAGGAGAAGACTAGAAGGGACGCAGATACTGTGGTTGGAAGGTCTTAGACACTTTAGTCATGTGGGAAGTACACTAACTGTGTACACCAATATCACAAATGCCAACACTATTATAACCACATATCACAATAATAAATACTTGCTTAAATAAATACTTTTTAATGTACCTTACTAGGTTGTTCGTAGAAGTAAATAATCAGGCAGAAATTCAGGCATAATTCGGGCAGAATAACTTTATTACTATTTACATTCATGTATACCCTACCCGAAATCATTTCAGAAACACTTGCTAACTCCGTGAGTGGCAGAAATAGAACTAAACTTCCTAAGTTACATGAGAATTCCTGTGTTCACAACTCATGTGGTTGCAGTTTTGTCATACTGTATGTGGAGGGAAAGAAATGGAATGTTCCAGGCACCTCATTTTGATGGATTCAATAATCTAGACTCTTTGGTCTCAGACTAGAACAATCCATTCAACGTGTGCATAGTCTGAAACAAGAATGGGTGATTCTCTAGAACTAAATTCTTGGAGTTTTAAATAAATACTGATCTCATCTTGCTGTTGTAGTTGCTTAAGTTGATGTTGTTGATGTTTTAGGTAGCAAAAGGATTCATTTTCTTCTCACAAATGTAGCTCCTTTTCATGAGGCAATTAGTTACAGCCATCTTTGCTGTTGACAGAGTGACACAGTTTCCCTCTGTTGAATCCTTCCAGTTTGTAAATCTAGAATAAAAGTGAATATTACACATTCATGAACACACACACAATTAGGGACATAAAACAAAAGTAAAAGTGATATTTTTTCTAAGCTCATAAACTTACACCATAGTTCCATCTGATTTCCTACAGACTACTTTAGGGAGCATTGGCATAGGATTGAAAATCAGTCCTCTTTTTCACACATACTCACTGAAAATCTACCAGAGTAGAATTTAAGTCCTTTTGATATATATGTTTGTACATATATAAGCCTGCATACTTGTGTATGCTCAGATCTATCTATCTATCTATCTATCTATCTATCTATCTATCTATCTATCTATCTATCTATCTATCTATCTGTCTGTCTGTCTGTCGTCTGTCGTGTCTGTCTATATCTAGCTATCTATCTATCTATCATATATCTATCCATACATATGTGTATATATAGCACCGTAGCACTGTTCTCCCATTATTCATAGATTTGCTCTAGCAAGCATCAGTAATGTCTCCATCATGAGACTTGCTGTCACTGTTTGTGCATATCGAATATGCCACGGTTAGCTTGCCACGCTTTGCCATACGGGTGGGATACTCTCTGTAGCTTGCCAGGCTCTCTGAAAGAGATGGAGGAATTGAACCCAGGTTGGCTATGTGCAAGGCAAACACCTTATCTGCTGTGCTATCGCTCCAGTCCATTTCATAATAAGTAATACAAAGTAAATTATTTAGGACCTGCGTTTGCATTTTGGGGCAGGCTTGGGTGGTGGTGGTAAAATTCTAAATAATGGTGCTGTGAAGGTGCAATGATGGTGGGAGTCGTTTTTGGAATATTGAATGTAATAAATTATTT
Source organism: Sorex araneus (assembly GCF_027595985.1). NCBI lineage: Eukaryota > Metazoa > Chordata > Mammalia > Eulipotyphla > Soricidae > Sorex > Sorex araneus. The sequence continues at coordinate 51,914,177 of NC_073311.1, forward strand.
TGAACAACTTTAAAAAAATAAAATAAATCAAACTTGGACCAGAGTGATGGTACTGCAGGGAGGGCCCTTACCTTGCATACAGCCAACCTGGGTCTGATTTCTGGCAACATATATGGTCCTACCCAGCCCCACTGGGAATGAACCGTGAGCACAGAGGAAGAATAAGTCCTGAGCACCACCAGGTGTGTCCCCAAAACATAAAAACCAACCGAACAAAAAATTTAGCAAAGACACTCTGAGAATTTGAAAATGTGAAAGATTTAAAAGCAATACAAATTGAATTTAAAATAAAGACAGAGGGAACCTAGGAACACTTGTGGAGGAAGTTGATACTGGTGCCGGGTTGGTAATGAAACATTGTATGTTAAAAGAAAATACCCATAACGAGCTTTTATTAATTAGTATGAAAATATAGACAACACAAAAAATAAGCAAGACATTGTAAAAAACTAAGGCAAGCTGGCAGGGGTGTGCACTTGTGGGCTCTCTGGGCGGCTGTATCTCATCACCTGAGTTCGGTTCTCTGGAACAACTGTGTATGGGCTGTATGGGGACGGCTGTTGGCCAAGGACAGGGGAAGGAAGAATGAGGACCAAACTGGTTGCTGATTAGTTACCGTTTATTCAATCTTCCATCTTTCTCATCTCCCGCACTCCCAGCTCCGTCCTCTCTCTGGTCCTCTCTCTGGATCTACCACAGCCTAACCTGGATTCTCTTCTTCACTAGTCTCTCCCCCTACTTGTCTCTCTCCACCTTGCCCTCTAGGCTACACCCAGCCAGGTAGCAAAATCAACATAAGGAAGTCCTTCCTGAGGGCAGGGCATTCCAAAGCCTTACCTGACTGCCAGCAGGTAAAATACCTCTTAAGGTTTTTCTCCTTTCCTTAGTCCAAGAATTTATTCACATCTTAATAATTATTTTTAATAGTTATTTTAAATATTTTTAATAGTTATTTTTGTATGGACATAGCAAGAGATACATTGAAGCTTGCAAGGCAGCTCTCCTGGCAACATCTTGCCACAGACTCAGACTACAGCATTCAGTCCAGATTAATCATTCCTAACCCTAGCAGGGTCCGAATCTAGTTATTACTATGTGGATCACGACAGCATTTATCCATGACCAATCTCTTAACTTATAGTTAAGCATTAGGTACTTTGGCCAGGCCCATCTCGATGCCAGGGTAGCAGAAACTCACTGCTTGACCTGGGTCCGTCCCATCCCTCATCGGGACCCTGCTTTTGGGAGTGCTGCTAGGAAGTAAGGGCAGCTGAGGCTTAGGTTGAGAGAACAGATGTCCAGGAGGAAGATATCATGTAGAGTCAAATGACTCCCAGGTTACAAAAGCATAGCATTTCCTAAGTCTTCCTGTGTTCATACAGAAAGGACATTGCTCTGAATAAACTATGCAAAGGACTCAAAGAGAAGAGAAAAACAATATTTACAAGTCAACAGAACACTAAGAAAGAAGCTACAAATAAACAGAGAGGAATTGGAGCACTGTGATGGGAGTAACCCAATAAACCTAAACTACCTGAGGCTATGTTATCCTACAAGACATGAATAGACATTGCCAACAAATAGCTGCTATAGAGACAGTTCAGCAGGTAGGTGGCTTGCCGTTCATGTAGCCAACCATGTTCAATCCCTGGCAACCCATATGGTCACCATTGGGAGTAATTTTTGAGTACAGAATCAGGAATAATCCCTGAACTCTGCCAGGTGTGCCTCCCTTGAGGCCCTCCCCACTAACCTTGATAAGATGTCCAATCTCACTATCATAAGGAAAATTTATACATTAGACATTCAAGAGCACAGTTTGAATTTGGGCTTGGTACAGTGATCTATGCAGGATCATACTTTCTCAGTGACTCAGACTTCCTGAGTCCAGTGGAGATAAAGGGGTTGAACAGGCTAGTGACCGTTAGATTGAAATAGAGCCTCACAGAACAGATTTGTTGTGTCCGTATCAGTGAGTCACCAGCATCAGGTCCAGAAACAGAAACTGATGGGAATCCTGGCTTGTACTCAGAAAGAGACAAGCTGTGTCTGCCCAGCTTACGCATGAAATACATTTTGTCGATTTGTGACCTTTGCATGAATGATAAAACTGTGTTGCTTATGTTATTTATGCCTGCTATCTTTCATTACATGTGCAACATTAATTCCCATTGTCTCATTTAGCAGAAATATTATTTGTTTTTACTTCTACCAGATTTTCTACTACCTTATGTATTGTATCATAGTTTACATACATAGAGGCCAGAGCATAGTAGAGCTGGTAGGGCTCCTGGCCTTGCTCATGGCCAACCCGAGTTCAGTCCCCAACATCTCATGTGGTCCCCCAAGCCCACCAGGACTAATTCCTTAGTGCAGAGCCAGGAGTCCCCTAAGCATCTCTAGGTATGGCCCAAGAAACAGGAGCAAAACTATACTTTATTTGTAAAATTTACTCTTCGTGGCAGCCCAAAAAGTAGTGTAATACAGGGTTAGCTGTTCCTAACTCCACTTGCAAAAAATTTATGCTTACTGTTAATGAAGATGTGTTCTCAGTGTTGGTTTGTTAAAAATAATGTTCTGTTGAGAATCTTTTTTTGCTGTATGTATGTACTCATATTTTTGAATGTAAACTTAGAATTGCTAATAGGTAGGTCACACAGATTTAATCGTTGCTACCAGTGTCCAAAGTGGTTGTGCAGATGGCAGCCCCAGGACAGGGTCCTCACCCCCTACCTGGACATCAGATATCTACATCTATAGGTATATATGATAGTTTTCTTTATTCTTCAAAAGTGTCAATCCGAATTTTATTACAGAACCCTTCTCACTGCCTTTTCAAAGACTTACACTTTGAGATTTGGTGGTGTTTTGTCTTCCCATATCCAAGTACTGCCGATTCCTGTACGGGACAATCCAATCCAAGAAAAATGATGTAGCCGCTTTTGAATCAATTTCTGCAACAAAAACCGGAGCTTGTGAGTAAAATAATCTCAATTTTTTCAAAATTTAAAGGAATAACATTAATATTGAAACTTATGTTGTATACAATAATGAAGTATATAAATCAACATCTACTGCCTCTATTCACTATATAAATTTATAACATTTCTAAGATTGATACTTAACTAAATATAGTGCCATAAATATTTTTATTGAGTAATCATAAGATGCACAGTTAGAAAGTTGTTCATGATTGGGTTTCAGTCATACAATGTTCCACACCCATCTCTTCCCCAGTGTACATTGTTCACAACCAATGTCCCCAGTTTCCCTCCTGCCACCTGCCTATCTGACTTTGCTCTATGGCAAACACATTTTCTCTCTCCTTCTTTCTCTCTCTCATTTGACGTCCCATAAATTAGGGAGTTCCATAAATTTGGCACAATCATACTTAAGTTAATTTTACTGATTCTTAGAACATAAATCTCAAAATATTTTCAAAAATTTTACTGAAAGATGAGTTCTGGTCAAAGTCTGATTTGTATTTTATAATCAAAGTGACAGAGCTATGAAAATTCTACCAGTATTATTATATATATTTTTTTCACAATTTGTGTCTCTATTTCATGTGACATGGAAACTAAGGGTATCATTCGCAGTGAGACACATTGTTTACCTAGCTTGCTGGATAATTACTGATAAGTCAGACCTATTCATCTTTACTTGAATTGTTCCAAAGCACATGCACACACCCTCACTTCATGTTCCTAAGATGTTGGTATTAAAATATCTACAGCTTCATTATTCGTAGTTAGGATTCTATTGAGGTGATTGCCATACAAACTACTGAGGGAAAGAAGGTAGATTGAGAGTTTATGAAAAGTCCATTTTTTTCTGATTAGCCTTGAATGTTAACCTGAATTAAAATTTTATTAATTTTTTTAACCTCTTGAGGAAATTTATTATTCTATTTTTTACTCCTTATTGCAGATTGATTATTTCTCAATAAAGATTCCCTTTAGATTAGAATAGTAAATGAAGATCCTGAATGTCATACTTGGATACTACGATATCCATGGATGCTAGATATCTTATGCCAACAGATACATTATGACGCTTATCAATCAGGGAAATATTAACACAACATCCTTCATAATTCTTCTGAAACTATGTTTATCTCTAAAATGAATGTGCTAAGACCATTAAGGCAAGGGATTGACATTCACATGAAAAGTAGAAAATTCCACCTATCCCACTTCTTTTCTTGTCTGAGTATCATATCACATATATGTTCTTCATAATCACTAGCTAACAAATTCCTGAGTTCTTATCTAAAAAACGTAGAAATGAATATTTTATTAACAAATACTTAAAACTCTCTCTGACTATTTTCCATATTCATAATGCTTTTATATCAATTCTTTATCTTGTCTTAAGGAGGGTAAGAAAATTTGAAAATTATTTTAGCAGCAACAACTGCAATTGGAGTTAAAGGTGTTATTTCTACCTTTTCATATATCTTCTTTCTGAATTTGTTTTTTTAAATTATTTTCTCAATTATTTTCAAGTTCATATATTTTTATTCCCGTTTCTGCAATCCAGATATATGAAGATGTAGATGAATATAGATAATTGACTCTAGTCCATGATGATTTATTTTTGACAGGTTATTGAAAGATTATTCTCAACATTTCTTTGATGTCCAGATGCTGGCGCTAAATTTATGGAGTTATCTCAGCACAAAATACCCAATTTCCCTTGATAAGAATGATATCTATAAAGAATAATTTTCCCTCATTATTCGGTGGTTGGACACATATTTACTAAACTACCTTCATTCTAATTTTGGATAAATGAGATTATTTTTATGAAAACCTATTTTATTTCTACTTATCTTACTGACTTTAACAGGAGCATGTGCAAATTTCAGTAAGTTGAAAAGGTTCAGTTTTAGTAAACAATAGCAATCACTATTGACTAAACAAATATGGTGTGAGGTGAAGAACAGAGAAGTCACATCACCATTTCTCCTTCATCTTCAATTTTCAGAAGTGTAGAACCAAGTCTCTTGCAGGCTTGCCTACTCTCTTCGAAGTTCTTCTCGTCATGAGAAACATAATAGCAATTGTCTTCACAGCATGACCATTTGCTTTTACACGTGTCTCTGCCTTCACTTCCTTGAAAACAAAGACATTTCCAGGGAGAACATTGTTTATCCTGAGAGGAGTGTTCTGGGCTGAGATAGCTGAGAATGCTCATAGTCCTTGTAGGAACAGATAATTCATGAGACCGATGGGCTTCATTGTTGTTTTTTTGAAAATAGCCTCCTCGGTCTTGGGAGAGTAACACATTACCATAACCCTATGATAGGAAATCTCTGAATAGTATTACTAAATATCCTCGAACACAGCTGAAAAAGATTGGTGGTGTTTTTCTCACCACCTTAGCTGAGGGGACGCCAGAATGGGAAGCAAGTCCTTTGTATTTTCTAGATGGTGCGGAATCAAGCAGGTCTTACTTGGTGTCTTCTCTAAAGACCCCTGTCTGGTGGCAGCATAATGAGAATATGATGAGAAACAGCTAGAGACAATTTTGAGTAAGGTATTACTTTGAGAAATGATGACATAAATGATTATAATAGATTGTACAGAGAAAAGTCTAACCTCTAGGAATGACTGACTTTTGTTTTAATTAGAAAGAATAGAAGTTGTTCACCACAGCTTTTACTAGAAGAAATTTGAGGAAAATAGAGCAGAGACTCACCAGAATCAAATTTGAATCCTTATTTACCTACCTGTGTTGGATGGTTTCTTTTCCTCTTTAGATTCCTCCTTTCCACATGCACAATTTTCTCTTGTTTGGTTGCTCAAAAACGGCTCCTGTGACTGTCCTGTTGACTGTACCTGTAAAACTTTACTCTACATCATTAGCTTGAGTAAAGCACAACTCAGAACTGGATTAAAGGCACAATTCTCATTTTTTTGATGTTTGTTTCTGGGCCATACCTGTTGATGCTCAAGGGTTACTTCTAGTTCTGCTTAATCCAGGAATTAACTCAGGAAGTACCCCTAGTAGTGTTTGGGGACCATGTGAATTGCCTGGGTCAACTGTGTACAAGCAACTGCTTTATCTAACTACTGGCCCCAACAATTTTAATATTTATATATCAGTTAATGTTGAGAAATTAGGATCATTTTTAACATTGTGTTCCAGGCACCTCTTATCTTCATATGCAATTTCAACAATATCTCATTTCTTGAAAGCACTTTAAAAACATGGTAGTTAACTAGAACTTAATAATGCAACAATGAAAAATTACAAGCTTGGGTCCTTCGTGATCTTACAGACTGTATTGGAGAGAGCACGCAGATAGAGTGCTAGATAATGAAGGTGGACCATAAATTTAGATGCTTGTCTTGCATGAAGCTTACCTATATTCCATCCCTGGCACCATATGATCTTCCAAGCACTATCAGCAGTGATCTCTGAACACACAGCTAGGAGTAAGCCCTATGCACTGCTGGGTATAGGCCCCAAACAAATAAAAGAATTCTTATAAGACAGGAGAACTGACTGTTAAATGTATGTTCTGAAATAGTATCAGAAATACTTCATATTTTTGTATTGATATTAAATTAGCTTTTGGCAATTATATAAGGAAGTAGATAGACTTGTATTTATGTGAGGAAGTGAAGAAAATAGACAATAAAATAATAGATTGCTGCAATTAATAATCTAAACTCGGGGAATGCAGATAACATGCCGTATTAAGGTTGTTCTAGCTAATCAGTACATTCAGAGGAAGTAGTCTACAGGAAATTTAGGTTATAGGGTTGTAAGAGAGAACAAAATTTACAGAATTTTGGTTGCTTTATATAGATAGTAAAGTATGTCAATATCAACCTCAGGCTTGAATTCTCAGCATTACAGCTTCATGGGAATAAACTTGAACGTGATGTTCAATATTTTGCAATTGATTGTAATGCTTTTATCATTGCAAAGTTGGCTTTGCATCTCAGAACTCTTTGCTCCTTAAGGATCATGAATGTAGAGTTTCTTTTTCTTTTTGGCTGTTGGCAGTGCTTAGAGCTTACTCCTGGCTCTGTGGGGGATTGGTAGACCATGCTGGGTACTAGAGATCAGCTTCATGCACGACAAGTGTCCTATCTGCTGGTAGATGACTCCAGCCCTCAGTATGGTTTTACTTTGAAGCTAATCACCAGTAAAGCCAAATCATCTGAATTTTAAACCATTACTTCATTTCTAGGTAAAGAATGAATTACAATAGTAGTAAAAGAATAAGTCATAATTCAGAGGTCTAATTTTTTCTTGGACTGTTTTTTAGTTGCAGTCCTATAGCTGTGACATTTCTGGCAACACATATATGTGGTCATCAGCAGTAACTTCAAACTCAAAATATCTTATAAAACTCTATGTTTCACACAATATACTGCCCATTGAATTTTTCTATTTATTTTCTTTGAAGTCACTGCTACCATCAAAAAGGGATTCTAAAATTCACATTTCATCATTTATTTATGGATCAGAGAGCTAGTACAGGGGGTGAGGTACATGTCTTGCATAATACTGATACTGGATTAATTTCCAGCACCACTTAATCCCTTGGTTATTGCCTAGTGCAAACCTAAAGACCTCCCGGTTGGCTCTGGTGATTGCTGGCATTGCAGGCTTTGGCAGCACCCCATCCTCAGGCTTTCATACTGAAACACCGGCCAGCTGACTGAGAATCACCAGGAGCTTTCTATACACTTCTGAACACCTCTTGGAAGCCCTCCCTTCAAAAAATTAAAACTAACTAATTATTTCTTTTACAACCACAATTTACCTTGTATACATTCCAGTTGTGGGCTTTATTTCTCCCGGAATATTTGTACTTCTTATTTATCCAAATGAAATTATTCTTCAGGATAAGATCTTATTCTTAGTATGATAAACACTTTCTGAACAATTCAGTTATAAAGTTTATCAATGGAATGTCCTTACCAGTCTTCTATGTAAAGTCAATTATAAAAATGTCCACAGTAAAGATAACTCCAAAGATGCATTTACTTATGGCCCCAGACATCTAGTTTGACTTACCCATGAATCCCAAGATTCCAAGAAGAACGGAACAAATGATTCCAAGAACTATTACAGCAAGACGCCAGGCAATAGGAATCGAAGGTCCTGCTACAGAGAAAAAGAGACTGATGTATGTAAGAAACACAGGACTGGTTAAAGAGCAAGATTTGGGGGCCGGAGTGATAGAACAGTGGGTAGGGCGCTTGCCTTGCATGTGGTCCACCAAGGTTCAATCCTTGGCATAACATATGTTCCCCGCAGCCCACAAGGTGTAAAACCTCAGTGCAGAGCTAGAAGTAAATCTTTGTATACCCCCAAAACATTTATAGGAAAACATTTCCATAAATCCAAACCCCTGACTTTTAAATAACCTCAAATTTGACATCATAAAAGGGGAGGAATAATGACCATTTGAAGTGAACTCCGAGTTAGATATCTGGGTTGTTTCCTCTTCTACACCGCTGCATCTGTTAAAGTGCCCATTCCTCTGTCTTTACCAAAATAATTTCCAGACTGTCTCAGTAATTTAAGAACACAAAGTAAATGTTGGGGGCCAGAGTGATAGTACAGCAGGTAGGGCCAGAGTGATAGTACAGCAGGTAGGCCATTTGCCTTACACGTGGCCCACCTTGGTTCAATCCCCGGCATCTCATATGATCCGCCAACCATTGAAAGGAGAAATCCCCCCCCCAAAGGTAAATGTTAAATATTTTAGCTTGCTTTCACAAATGCAAATATGCTAGTAAAATGTATATCTATAAACCACTTTTATTGTTTCAGAAACAGAAGATGTTTTGTAAATCTTAAATTCTGCATACAGCTCTAAGTATACAGTTTTTCTCTTTGGAACTCTGGAGTTTCACTAGTGTTTTTCAACACTGGATATCATAGTTATTACAAAACAATTACAGTCAGAAACATCTAGCAATAATATTAATCAAATATTCCTTGTTAAAACTTTATAGGTAGAGTGGATAACAACAGCAGGAGATTCTTAATGATTTCTAAACAACCAGAAAATAAACAATTTTCCTACCTGCTCAATTAGGAGTGGATATGGCCAATATTCATGTTACATTAATTCTGAATAGTCTAAGCAGGATAGTTGATTTTTAACACTTTTAAAAAATGTAAATGATGACTAAATAGTGACTGATGAAGCAACCTCATAAAACTAGGCAAATTAATTCAGTTGCTTAGCACAGTAACTTGTCTCAAGTTACTTCAATCACTTAAATCATGTACTTAGTGACTTAGCCATTGAGGGGCAACCAAGCTATGTCTTCCACATAAACGATACCTTTTTGTTTAGCTGATTTAGTTTTTGTTTTCTTTGTCTGATTAGCATTTGAAGGAAGAATTTTTAGTTCTGAGTAGACTAGCTGCTCTTCTTTCTCTGGAGATTGAAACAGAAGTGACCACAGTATTTACACTCTCATAAAGCTTATAGGTTATTAAAATTCATGAATAAAATAGACATTTTAGGATATTTTACAAATAAATGGCACCTATATAATTGATTTTTATTACTATTTTTTTATTCATAAGATAGTTATTTTAAATAACAAACTCTTGAAAGCATATTAGCTATGCCGTCATATGCACAATTATAGTGGAATTCTTTAAAAAGGTATTCACAAAGAAATAGAAAATAGTATCAGAATTCAATAGGGAACGAGAATAAAAATTGCTCACTTTCCTTTTTCTTCTTTTTGCAAGACTCACTTTCCTGTTGCGTCTTCTTTTTGCCAGCAGGTCGTTTTAATTCTGTATATGTCACATAGTTTTCACTCATTTCTGAGAAATTTCAAGTCAAAATTTTAAATACATAGAAATTTGCAAGAAGTTTTCAGAGTCTATCCTCCCTGAATTTTCTGTCTATAGTTGAAATTAGTATTTGATGCCATATAACTACTAATGTATAATTTTATTTTTCCAGTTTTTTATTCCATGAAATTTTTTGCTTTGTATTTTCTTCTTATTTCTAAAATGATCAGTTAGGACCCGGGACTGTAACTCAGTTGTCAGGTGGCCTTGCAGGAGTCTCTCAGTTTCATTCCCGGTACCACCATACATGCCAGGTGCCAGTTTCACTATCCTGTATGACACCCCAGTACCACAGATGTGTATTCTCTGGAGTGTGGGAACACTACAGTGTGTGACCCTGGAGAGCACAAGTTAATGTGTGTGATCACAAATTTATCAGTTGTTTGATCTAAAAAGTTGATTAGTGTTTCATAAAGAATTACTCTAAAATTACTCTAATTACTCTAAAATCTCTCCTCTATGGCCAATATTGATATATTTTTCTACTTACTTTAAGTTTTTTGAAAACTATTTGATAATTTGCATCCTATACTTTTTTAAACTGTTGTCACCTTCTCCTATGGTGTTAAAAATGAAAATTGGTTTGTTTGTATTCCTATATAGTGTATTGGATTAAGCATTAAGCTCATAATATTGAAAGGCATAGGCTATAGACTATAATATTTATAGTTTTTTTTTTTTTGGCTTTTTGGGTCACACCTGGCGATGCACAGGGGTTACTCCTGGCTCTGCACTCAGGAATTACCCCTGGCCGTGCTCAGGGGACCATATGGGATGCTGGGATTTGAACCCGGGTCGGCCGCGTGCAAGGCAAACGCCCTACCCGCTGTGCTATCTCTCCAGCCCCAATATTTATAGTTTTTATACTTATATTCTCCTATTAATGATTGGGATTAACAGAGAGATGGTATAGTGGGAAAGTAAGCCACTTTTCTTACACACAAATGACCAGGGTTACACATTCTGAGCTGGGCCAGGAATGATCTCTGAGTGCAAAGCCAGAAGTAAGTCCAGAGCCTCACCGGTTTTGTCTCACTCTCCCAAATAAATAATATTGATTGTTCTAAATATTTTAAATGAAACATTAATAAACTTTAATAAAAATAAGTATTTTATAATAAAACGTGTTTTTCAGAAGTAGAATTTGATTACATAAATGTTTTTAACTGCATATGCTCACTAGTTTAGCAATATTATAGTCATATACTATTTTTACATATTTTGTTTCCTTTGGGAATTATGACCCACTGTTATGATTAAAAATACACAGGACTTGAGGCTGGAGCAATAGCACAGCGGGTAGGGTGTTTGCCTTGCACGCTGTCGACCCGGGTTCAATTCCCAGCATCCCATATGGTCCCCTGAGCACAGCCAGGAGTAATTCCTGAGTGCAGAGCCAGGAGTAACTCTGTGCATCGCCGGGTGTGACCCAAAAAGCAAAAAACAATACACAGGACTCTATGTTAATATTTACATATAACATTTAACAATTTCTCAGAAAATTACCTATTAGAAAACATGATTGTACAAAAGTACATTTAGATTGCCTTTCAAAATCCTTTACTTAACTAGAACATGCAAAGAATTTAGAAACAACGTATCATAAATAAGAAGTAGACCTGAAATGTACAAACATTCCTATATTAAAAAAGCAGCCAATGTCCTCATTCATATGAGCATTTGCTCTATTTATTGTATTAGGTCAACCTCAAGAGATATTGAAATATTTCCTAAGAAAGTTACTATACTTTATAATAATGTACATATGCTATAGTCAATGGAAAACTGATAGGAGGTCATTTATCTTGTAAAGTACTTTCAAATCCAAATGATTAAGACTAAATTTACTGAGTTTTCTTTTTAAATTTCAACTCTTGGTGCTCTGCGCACACAGTAAGTGGCATTGATAACAATGAAATACGCAGAGTGACAGCTCTATAGAATTGATAATACCTGTGTTGATGCGGTAGGATTTCTGTAGCCAATGGAGTCTGGTTCAAAGAGATGTCCACCAGTCAGATGGAATAGATGAGGGAACCCGAACAGAGATGATTCTTTGGGGTTCTATATGTTTTCTGCTCCTGTGACCCAAAACCCTCAATATCTTTTAGCTGTATGTGAAGAAGTGGGAAGTCAATTTACATTTGATCTCAGATTTCACCCAATTGCGTCTTGAGTTCTGGGAAATGTGCGGTTTTCTAACAGAGCAGATGAATGGGTAACATAAAGGGCCTTGTCCATCTGCATAAAATACAATCATCGCACATGAAAAAAAGACCACCATCGCCACTACCCAAATACTGTTGCTAAATATAATCCTTCTAACAGGCACTAATGTTTTGGGCTCTAAATAGAAACTGTACTTAGATGTTTAAATCCATTTTTAGAGAAAAGCCATTAGCTAAGGGACAAGACCTCAACATAAATCATTCATCATTACCCATACTTGTCAAATTTAAGTAATAAAGTTAATTCAGCTGCTTAGCACAGTGACTTTTGTCTCAAGTTACTTTAATTGCTTACTTAATGGCTTAACCAGTGAGGGACAACCAAGTCACGTCTTCTATATTAACATTACCTTTTTGTTTAGCCAATTTAATTTTTGTTTTCTTTATCTGATTAGCCTTCGAAGGAAGAATTTTTTACTTCTGAGTAGCTGTTCTTCTCTCTGCAGAGATTGAAACAAATACAGTGACCACAGTACTCACATTGTTGTATAGCTTGTAGGTTATTAAAATTTATGAAGACAATTGACATTTCAGGATATTTTATACGTAAGTGGGGTCTATAGAATTTATTTTTTCTTACCATGCAAAATTCATTAGACAATTATTTTAAATAAACTTGAAAGAATATTAGCTATGCTGTCATATGCACAATTACAATGGAATCTTTAAAAAGCTATTTACCAGGAAACAGAAAATAACATCAGAATTCAATAGTAACTGTAGAACTGTCTTCTCCTTGTTTTTTGATTTGCTTGAGCGGGCACCAGTAACATCTCCACTGTGAGACTTGTTGTTACTGTTTTTGGCATATCGAATACACCACGGGGAGCTTGCCAGGCTCTGCTGTGTGGGCGGGATACTCTTGGTAGCTTGCTGAACTCTCTGAGAGGGACGTAGGAATCAACCTGGGTTGGCCGCATGAAAGGCAAACACCCTACCCGCTATGCTATTGCTATCTATACATATATAATTTTGTATTAAAGCTAGAATTTGTAATGAATATATAGGAAAGATATTTTCAGATCATGTCACTTATAGTATGTTGACATAGCATTTGTACAGTAACTTGTGGAGGTTTCAAAAATCAAAATTATCTTATTTTTAGTATATGTGCTTTAGCTGGAGCAATAGCACAGAGGTAGGGCAGTCACCTCTCACGCTGCCGACCTGTGTTCGATTCCTCTGCCCCTCTCAGAGAGCCCGGCAAGCTACCGAGAGTATCGCGCCCTCACGGTAGAGCCTCGCAAGCTACCTGTGGTGTATTGGATATGCCAAAAACAGTAACTATAAGTGTCTCAATGAGAGACGTTACTGGTGCCCACTCGAACAAATTGATGAGCAACGGGATGACAGTGACAGTGACAGTACATTATATATTAAGTTTTAAAGCTTTTCTTGTAAAGGGATACAGTGAATTTGATATGAGTTAAATGTTTCAGCTAATTTTTCTTTTTGCATTTTAACTAATTTTATTGCACACTAAAGACGGACATTCTCTTCACATGTTCCTTGCTCCTTCCCTTGTCACACAGAAGGCTGCACACTTGGTTGTGTTGCACATACACATAAGGTTGCAGTGCACTGGAAGCACACACTCTATGCCATGTGCCATGGGATCACATGGCTGTGCAGGTGGGATCTCGCTCAGTGTATGGGACAAAACTTGGGGTTCACATGTGCAGATGCTCTTCCGTGGAGCCCCCAGGTGCCCTCATAGCCAGCTCATCTGATGTCCAGCTGCTTTTCCTTGTGCTACTAGTGCAAGACTAGCATCTCTGCACTTTGCATTTTTACTCAAGATATTGGGGTGTCTATTCAAGTCCTTTTAGGTTACCTCTTTGACCATTGGCCTAGAGATTGCCTTTTATCTTGTGGTTTCCAGTGAGCTTATGGTTTGAGGCAGAATTTTACAGCCTTGGGAAACTGTAAACTTAGTCTCAAATAGAGTCCAGGAATTTGTGGGAATGTTTCAAAGGTTGAATGGAGGCAGCTAAAATGGGGTTGGTAGCAAGAATAGGGGAGGCTTCCTCTTCCAGGATTTATTCTCTTTTCTTTCCTTCCTCCATTTCCACCAATAGGTTTCTTCTTCCATAATATACTCTATGAATTAACCTACTATCTCCTTCCCTCACCCCACTTGCTCATTTTATCTCTGATTTTGTAAATATCTTTACAAATCTGCATGCCTTGTTAACTAATATACAAAGCAGGATCCACACAACGGATGCATAGATGGTAATTTAAGGCACACTGGTTGATCCCAGAAGGGTCAGATACAGAACTTTTAACTATAATATTAGCTAAGAGAATCCTGAAGTCCTTTATGTTTTGTATAATTTGTAAAGAAGCGAAGGTTATCGGATTGAGGCAGGTAGGAAGATAGGAGAGGACTCACGGCAACGGAACTTCTGAGAATAATAAATCCAGTAACACTGAAGCTGTAAGAATTAAGGCTTAGGCCTGAAAAGATCTTCCTGGCACCAGTGACAAACTCTCAGCAGAGATAGAGACTCAAATTAAGGACCTGAAAGAGATTTATGACACCTAAACAGCCCCCACCACTACCAGAGAAACTCCAGACCAAGACAACCCTCCCTGGCAACCACCCGAGTAATGAACTCCTACCTAGCTAGAAAGCCGCACTGGGAGCAGGTTAGAGAAACCCTCCAGAAGCCACTCTGAGCAACAAAAATGCACGCACATGATGCCTGAACCTTGAGATGCTTGTTCCCACATGGCCAAGCACATGTATTGCCCACTTGAGATGTGTCCTGGGCTCTCTCCATCTTTGGAGAAACCCGCCTTCTCCTTTGAGTGTGTTACTCTCATTTTCTCTCCCTCCTTCCCCTTACAAACATCTCCAAATAAAATGTTTTTATTTCACTCCTCATCTACTCCTGAAATTCCTTTCTGCAGAGAAGACAAGAGCCTATAAACCCTGGGTAAGCCCTAGGTCTGATTCTCCTTTCCTGCAAAGGGCAAATCCTCGCTTTATCCTGAGTCCTAGTCTTGGCAGCCAGTCCCGGGTGGCAGAGGTAGAGTGGGAGAGAGTGACCATCTTTGTCTCTCCTCTGCCTCACATAAGCCACCCATGAGTGCCCACCAACTTCATCATTATGTGATATAACTTTAAAATAAACTGGAAAACAACAATAATTTATTTCAGGAGTTAAGGTAATAGTAGTAAGGAAAGATTGCAGAAAAATGTTTAAAATTTCTACATATTTAAGGATAAAGAGGTAGTACCCAGTTAAGATGCTTGCTTTGCATACTTACATCCAACCCAGGCTTAATTCTTGGCAGTGTCTATGGTCCAAGCAGTGTCAGGAGTGGTTCCTGAGTACAGACCTAGGACTAGGCCATGGGTACCTGCTGATGTGACCTCTCAAAAATCAAAATTTATATTATATATATATATATATATATATATATACCCAGAAGGAAAAAAAATCCCACAATATTGGTCTGATAGATAATTAATAATTTATTTGATAACTGCAGGTAACCTATAGGTGAATTTTTATTATTAATACATTTCTATTTCATTATGCAATAGCACAGCGGGTAGGGCGTTTGCCTTGCCCGATGCCAACCCGGGGTCGATTCCTCCGCCCCTCTTGGAAAGCCCAGCAAGCTACCGAGAGTATCTCGCCCACACGGCAGAGCCTGGCAAGCTACCTGTGGTGTATTTGATATGCCAAAAACAGTAACAAGTCTCACAATGGAGATGTTACTGGTGCCCACTCGAGCAAATCGATGAGCAACAGGATGACAGTGACAGTGATACAGTGATGTTTTATTGTTGCGTTGTCAGAGGTTGATCCAGGGTCCCATACACACGAGGTATGTGCTCTAGCCATTGAGTTTTTGAGATCATTTATAAACGGATTATTGATCACTTTGTGGGCAGGTAGTGAAAAGCATTTTTTTGTTTTTTGTTTGTTGTTTTTTTTTTTGGATCACACCTCACTGTACTCAGGCCTTACTCCTGCCTCCTTAAGAATCATACCTGACAGGCTTGGGGTAATCTCCTGGGGGAAATTGGAGACAGAGCTGATGCAGAAATGGTGACAGTGGGACTCTGTTGGTCCACCGTTCCCAGGTTCTTCAATACTTCAAGGATAAAATTATTGAGTAATAAAGATGCTCAGAATTAGAAAGTAGCAAAGTTTATTGGAAAGCAGAAGAGATGGGAAAAGGAACTCCCTATGTAGGGAGGGACTTAGTGAAGGACTAAATTAACTATGGCTCCTTCTGTGGGGTTTTAAAGGAAAACTGGGTCTTTGTGTTACAGAGAGGCCAGATAAGGAGAAGTTAAAGACAAGAGTTTTTCTTTTTATATAGGGCTTTTTAAATGAAAATTGTACTTTGTATTCTTATGAATTGACAAGAATGTTACAGAGAATACAAGGATCTAGCAGCTCTTTGTTTGTGGTACAACCTATTATCTTAGCTCCATTTATCAAGAGAGCCCAGGAACTCTCAGAAATTAAAAAATGCAGGATGGGGGCAGTCAAAAATGGGATTGCTTACAACAGTGACAAGGGGAAACTGAGTCTTCCTCTTTCTGAACAGGGCTGGGCTGCTTGCAAAGCAAGTACTGTCTCTCCAGCTGTATTGTCTCTCCAGTCCCCATTTTAGCTTAATTTTAATAGGTAAACAATTGAATAATACCTGAAGATAAAACACCTGTTTTTATTATCAGTAAGGAAACCATTTTTAAAGAGGGTGCTGCGATATTCTATTAAAAATTTTTTAAAAATATTTTATTTAATTATAATTGAGGTAGTCTGAGGAAAACTGGTGGGTGATTATAGGCATTGGCAGCTGTGAAGGAAGGTGTGGACAATTTCCTCCACAGAGAGGTCCAAACCCTAGACCAAGATATACGTTTATCCACCTAACTGCAACTTAGCTTGTGTAAACCTGCTTGCTTGCTTCTGCATCTGGAGACATGAAAGTAAGTGGAAAGCAAGTGAACCCTGGGTTGGGGGCCCAGAGTTGCCAAGATGACCTGAACTCTTAGTCTGCTGGAATAAACAAAATCAACTCCACTCTCTTCCACCCGCCTTGGCCTGCAGTTTCAGTTCCTTGGATTCTCCCTAACAGCAGCAGAGTTTGAATAATGTTAACGTTGATGCTTTGGGTATCTTTTACAGTGAATTCAGTTCTGTTTTCCAAACCCAGACCTCAGTGGAGGAAAACAGGAATAAGTGGAAAAGGGGGGAATTAGAATATTAGAGTAAGAACAAAATACCAACAGTTCCCAGAATAATCCCTGAAAGCAAGTCAGGGACAGACCCTGAGCTCAGCCAGGTGTGATTTGAAAACAGACAGAAACCCTGGCATAGCCCCAGGGAGAGCAGATTCTCTCAGTGAGGGCTGATTACTTCATGCCTTACAGGACTAAGAAACCAGCATCAGTTCTAGAAGAGAGATGCAGAGAACAAACCTACTGCAAGGTGCCAGCAGTTTCTTTCAGTTACCATTTAATAAGTGTTACCTGAATTTCCTTTGCTGTTTCATATTTTATGGATTTTTTTTTTTGCTTTTTGGGTCACACCCTGCGATGCACAGGGGTTACTCCTGGCTCTTCACTCAGGAATCACTCCTGGCGGTGCTCAGGGGACCATATGGGATGCTGGGATTCAAACCTGGGTCGGCCGAGTGCAAGGCAAACTCCCTACCCGCTGTGCTATTGCTCCAGCCCCTATGGATTATTTTTATTGAACTAGATTGTCACACAAGGTAGTTGCAGCTTCTTATACTTGGCATATTATTAATTAATATTTGAGGGAAATGTTCAAATTAGGCCTGGGTTTCTGGTGCAGCAGGAAAATCTGCTGTGTTGAACTCTCTATGTTGATGTGATTCTGGTCACTCACAATTCCAGTTTTTGCTCTTAATAGGCGTGTGTAAGATAAAGCCACACATAATAAGGGTCATACAGAAATATGTGAGAAATAACCATCTTTGTCCTCGCTTGTTTTTATAAATTGAATACAGTTAAAAACTTTAAAATACTGAATTTATATATAATTCTATAAGTGCTTAAAAGCATTGAAATTGCACAAAATGCTTTGCCTTCATTTCATTTTATCAGCGTTTTATTTTTGTGAAAAGTAAGAAAGTGGTATAACTTGGATGCTGAAAGAAGTTTTATTTCTTAATGTCATAATTATTAAATGAGCAAAGAATGTGTTGCAGGAAAAAATCAAGATTTCCAGCTGTCCTGGAAAGTTTCAAAATGAATAATCATTAATCAAATTTAGCTTCACTGTAGTCCTCGTTGGAACATAAAAGTTAATTTAGTTAAAGTTAAGCTGCTATGGAAGGACGGCCCACACTTAAGTTCAAGAGTTATGGTTCTTTCAGTTCCACTTTGTCATATTTCAGATGGGGAGTCATAACAAAAATTGACATCACTGTCACTACCACGGTCATCCCGTTGTTCATCGATTTGCTTGAACGGGCACCAGTAACATCTCCATTGTGAGTCTTGCTGTTACTGTTTTTGGCGTATCGGACACGCCACAAGTAGCTTGCCAGGCTCTGCTGAGTGGGCGAGATACTCTCAGTAGCTTGCTGGGCTCTCCGAGAGGGACAGAGGAATTGAACCCGGGTAGGCCATTTGCAAGGCAAATGCTCTTAAAAATAATATAGTAAAGCTGGTCAAAGCTATATAGGACAGCAGGTAGGATGATTTTCCTGCATGTTGACAACTCAATTTTGAACTTGGAGTTCAATCCCCACCATACCATATGGACCCCTGAGCCTGCCAGGAGTAATCCCCAAGAGCAGAGCCAGGAGTAAGCCCTGAGCACTGCCAAGTATGGTCCCCAAACCAAACCAAACCAAACCAAATAATCAATAAAAGATATAAATCTACTATGAGAAGTCAGGTGTGGTTACAATAACAGAATTTCTAGAGATATGTACAGTTCCTTTATATTAATCAATGATCATTTAAATTTTCTTACTTATCTGTATAATTATCAGTATAATTTTCTAAAAATTAAAAACTACTCTCTTATACGAATGAAGAAGTATAAATCACACAAGGTTGTATCATTCTGATTAAAGGACCATATCCAAATTTTGAATAATGAATATTTCTATATCATATTTTAATATCCATTTAATATTAATAATATTCAAACATTAATAATCAATGCTATTCCTATCTTTATAAATATGATTTTTAACTTGTTGCTTTTTTTTTTTTTTTTTGCTTTTTGGGTCACACCTGGCCATGTGAAGGGGTTATTCCTGGCTCTGCACTCAGGAATTACTCCTGGCAGTGCTCAGGGGACCATATGGGATGCTGGGAATCAATCCGGGTTGGCCACGTGCAAGGCAAACGCCCTACCTGCTGTGCTATCGCTCCAGCCCCTAACTTGTTGCATTTTAACACAGGATGCTCAAGTAAAATTTAAAGTCAGAATGTAAGCAAAATTAAAATATACTACAATACAAGCAGAAAATAGATACTAGGAAAGTTTTAAAATCAAGATATGTTTAATACCAAAATATACTCCTGAAGTCTTTATCCTGAACTTTACTGAGATATTTGAGAAAAGAATAAGATTACAATTTCTTTTCAGTCACTCATTCTTGCCTTTCAAACACTCATGGCTATCAACATTTTTAAAATTAGTTGCAAAACTGTCTCATCTCTTACCATTCATGGAAAGATGGAAAATTAATGACAACTGACTATATATAAGTTTCCTGTATGGTTTCAACCAAATTTATTTCAATACACATTGGTTTCTATGAGGTTATAACCTCAGGAGAAAGAGTTTGAATGTCTAATTTTATTTATACATGATATCTATTTCTAAGCACCATAAATAACAAGTTTTGTTCGTGTGAGTCAAAGAAATACAAAAAGATACACTTCATGAATAGCTTGCTTTCAGCTTGCTTTCTGCTGAAAAATATCTAGGGTGGGGGTTGTAATAAATAGACTTAGTCAACTAGTTTGTATCTGAAAATATACAGATTTTATATGCTTCCTTGACTTCAAATGAGATTTCTTATAGGTTGTCACATAAAGCTATCTTTTATTATCTGAATTTCTGTTATTTTTTATTTATTGACCTTATTCTTCTGGTGGCCTAGTGTTTTAGTTTTCATACACCTTAATTTTTCTTCAATCCATATTTGTTTCTCATGAGAAATTTTATTATAAATGGCTTAATTATTATTAACTTATTTATAACAGTGAATTTTCCTAATTTATTTCCCGAATCACAGAATATTACCTCTACTAACCAGATGCTATGATAAGGCATGCTGTCTATATCTGAATTAAATAAGGGCAATTTTAATTTTTATAAATGCACTAGAGATATATCCAATTATGGATCCACATTTCCTCTGTGGTTTTAACCAAAGTAAGTGGGTGTCATACGGCTGTATACAGCTGCCCCACCGGAGGCTACACTTGAACTTCTGATTAACTGTAGAGAATCGTGGCGGAAGTATATCTTCATTCACCTACCAGTAACTTTGAGGGCTCTCATCACCACTGGGACAAAGAGAACATCCAGAAAACTCCATAATGTCAAATGCTTCAGACTCTGAACAGCCGCCAGGTATTTATTTTTTATTTCAAGTCCTCTTTGCTACGTTTATAAGCATGGAACTTTTTTTTTTCAGTGCTGATTATGATTCCCACTGGAGTATAGATGTCTTATCCTTCCTAGCTATGCCTGAACGAATGCTTTTGAATGTAATCAGGAAGTAATTAACTATTTCTTGGCTGGATCCAATCTATCTGGATTCTTTGGGAGACCTAGAAAAAGTGTGGGGTAGAAATGTGATTGGAATGGCTTTAATTTAATGATTGTATTTGTATCTAGCATCTTATTGGAATGCTATCTTTTCAATTCCAATCTCACTTACTTTATAAGGCTATAAACTAATTATGTTTCCTATGCTTGAAGAAATCACAGAAGAAACAGAGACAATCCTTGTCGTGGAGCCAGAAGCATCGCTAGCCCTTCCTCCTCCTCCTCCTGATTCTCTTCAGGAGGATGAATGGGACCAAACTACTGAGCACCCCAACACGAAAGGTAAAGTCTATATCACAGCCCCATTTTATTTTATTTATTTTTTGTTTTGCTTTTTTTTTTGGGTCACACCCAGCGATGCTCAGGGGTTACTCCTGGCTCTGCACTCAGGAATTACTCCTGGCGGTGCTGGGGGACCATATGGGATGCCGGGGATCGAACCCGGGTCGGCCGCGTGCAAGGCAAACGCCCTACCCGCTGTGCTATCGCTCTACAGCCCCATTTTAATTCATATCTCTTCTCCCTGTGTTACCCTACTCCCATGCCCGAACCCTGAAGTTCTAGCCTAGTGCTACTATTTGGGTAGTTTCAAACTTACATACTGTATAGAGGTTTTTTCCAAAATTCAAAATATGTAGAGTGAAAATTAAACACTTTCTCATTGAGATGCTTTGAAAATTTAATATCTTAAGAATCAAATTTAATGACAAGGTCATAGAAAGTGTTTGCATGTTTTTTATGTACAACTGAGAAATCAATTTGCAAAACATGCAAAATTAATCTTCACATGATTGTCATTGTTTGATTATAGTTGTAATTGACATCATTTAGTGGGGTGGGACTTCTCAGTTTCAGAGTACTGACATTTTGGAATAGGTAACTCTTTATTGTTTGGGTATTGTTCAGTGACTATAGAATATTCAGAATCATTTTTGTATCCTACTAACTGTATGCCAGTAAAACATACCCCTCAGCTCTGATAGCAAGATATTTGTAGGTGACCCCAGTAGGGAACAAAATTGCCTCTTGTTGATAATCCCAAATTCTACCATTAAAAAGTCAAATCAATCATTTAGATCTTATGGCCATTAAAAAATTCTTTGATAGCAGTTTTTCATCTCGTTTTAAAACCACAATTCTTCTGAGACATAAAAAATCCCTTTCTTAGACTTCAGTTTGTACATTTATTTTAGTGGGAAATAATATTATCACTAGACACTAAGTATGGAGATAGAGCATATTATGTTTGTGATAGTTAACAAATTATTGATGTTACTTGATCTAAAACCAGTTTAAAATAGGTTAAATATTCCCTATGATTTACTGTAATTCCGGTTATTTTTTTTAATTGGTTTTTTTGTTTGTTTGTTTTTGAGCCATGCCCAGATTGGCTCAGAGATTACTCCTGGCTCTATGTTTGGGATCACTCCTGGTAGTGCTCAGTGAACCATATATAATGCCAGGGATTGAACCTGGGTCAGCCACATGTGAGGCAAGGACCTTAACCCCTGCACCATTTCTCTGGGCCCTACTGTGATTCTTTATGAGTGGTATATACTATTAGTTATCAAATTTAATTACTCTATTTTAATTATGGAATATATTCATCATTTTTAATTGTTGTTTGGAGATACATTTTGCAATATTTGGATGCTGAACTCCTAGTTCAGTGCTCAGGGGCTCCTAGCAGTTCTGAGGAGACCATGTCATTCCAGGGAATGAACCTGGGTATCCTGGATTAAAAGCATGCTCTTAGGCATTTGAGCTCTCTCTATGGCCCAATTACATATATTTGAAATAATTAAACATATGCTCCACCTGATCATATTAGCAAGAATAATTTAATCTGAACAGAAAGTGTAAGGTGAATATTGAAGTATATTTTATAATACCTACAAATACAGAGATTATCTCTAAGACCACCACTTGATTTTGAAGATTCAACGGTAGTTCACAGGATTCTGTGTATCATTGTACCTAAAACTAAGATTTGGGATAATGAAAGAATGACAAGCATAATCAAAGAAGGAAAATGCTCAAGGGTTGGAGCATAGGCAACCCTGACTCCAGAGTTCAAATCTCATCTTCGTATAGAGTTCCACCGTTCTGCCAGTTCCACTCAGCCATAGGTTGGGATCTCACAAATCATATTAGCTTCCAGCAGGGACAGCTGCTGGAGAATCAATGTTCTAAGGCCTTATTGGTGACTGACCATATAGGCTATCTGAATGGCATGTGAAAAATCCAGATCTCTAGAAAAATAGCAGTTGTTCAACACAAACTACATTGTATGCAGAGTTTCAACAGAGCAAGCCAAGCATTCCAATGAACCTATGGACAATGGCACAAACAAGCCAGGTTTCAGAGAATAGCCACTACTGCTGTGTTAACTATTTTTTGCACATCCTTGTCAGTGGACTTTTTCTCATTTAGCTAATAGCTTACCGAAATCCACACACTGGACGCTGTTTTTTTAGAAAGTTTAGGACATCTTAAGATCAGTAAATGGGAAATAATGGCATGAATCTTTCCATGACAGGAGCCCACATTATTTCTGACTACCATTAATTCTGTTTCTTAGTGCCCCCTCTTCCCATCTGTTTATATGGAACAATTCCTGTGGTCCTGGGAATCTTCAGTGTGCTGATCTTGATGAGTGGATTCTTTGCTTTTCAGTGTAAGTCTGATTAGTTGTGGGGTGAGAAATAATAGACATTAAGTTATCATATTTCTTTAAGACATTTCAGATAATACTCCTTAGTAAATGTTTTGTTACCATACTTAACAGGGAACAGGGGGGAAATAATGTGAAAGTATCACAGCATTGTGCTGTGTGGATGAAATAGATCCTGTGAGTTTTCAATAATATCACAGTTTTTCCCAGGGGAAGCTATATGATTACAATCTTTGCAGAAGATGTAGACAGTAATGGTTGATTAAGGTTATTATTGTAAAAATTGTGACTTACTAAGAAATTTAACTCAATGGATTATTTGCTATCTTTGAAAGTAGAACTTAATTTCTTTTATGATTTGTTCATATCATATATGTCTCCAGCAGCACAAAGTAGATGAACAGAATATTTTAATTGTCACTAAAGTTATTTTCAGCAGATGGTTTAAATATTGCGTTTCTCACTGATGATGGTTTTAAATGCAAAATTTTATCATATTGAGTAATAACTAAAATTAAATGCATTAGATTAGTCATGCGTCAAAATTTTATTTGGTATATATTTTATAATTTCCCTTATTGAATTGAATGATTATAAAGTTCTATTCATATGGCACATCAAATGCGATAAGAAATTAAAATATCTTAGATTTAGGCACAGGCTTTGGAAATAATAGTGAATAAATGAAAACAGTCAAATATCTTGTTATAGTTTTTGAAAACATTTACAAGTGAAACTTACAAAGGAAACATGACAGTAGACCTTATAATTTAATATAATATTCCATTATTGAGTTTGCTTTTAATGTTTATTTTTCAATTCTTATTCTTAGACTTTCAAAGTGTTCAGGAATCTGAGAACAAGATGAAGAACCTTAATCAATGGATGGAATTTTTCCAAAACAATGTAGTACAATCTCATGACTTCCAAAAAGCTTTTAATGAAAATAAAGGTAATACTGAACTGGAATAAAGTATTTTGCAGAATGCTAAATTATTTTTCTTGTAGCAGCTCTAAAACAGTTATGTAGTGCGTTAGGCGACTCTTTAAATAGCATCAGAGCAGTTTTTTCTGTTGGTTTGTTTGTTTTATTCCCCCTATTCTCGAAGGACAGATCTTTTATTTGTTTGTATGTTTGTTTAGATGGGCTGCACCTGGTGGTGTTCAGGGCTTACTCCGACTCTGTGCTCGGGGGACAGTCCTGGCTAAATTCAAACCCATGTAAGCCACGTGCAAGGCAAGTGTCCTATCTGTTGCACTCTTGCTCCGGCCCTTTGCATGGCAGTTTTGATAGATTCTTCCCTCTTTTGTTCTCATAGCACCTTCTGAAATGGAGGGGAATTCCACAATTAGTAAGCCGGGACTTCTAGACTAATTAATTTACTTTATCCACTTTCCTTCAACTGTCAGATGTCAGAAACTTTCTGATACTGTCAGCCACAGTGACACTAAGAAGGTCTGAGCCCTACCCTTGGGGGTTTAGAGAAAACAAATAAAAAGAAGCTAAGGTGTTAAATTATGCAGTAGGGATGTGTGCCAGCTCCATTCCTCTCCTCTCAGCTGGTCCCCCACTGCCTTAGCAAAGGACTTTTAGAAAAGTTGGATTATAGTTTGGTTCACATGTTGCAACAGTGTTAATTATTATTATTATTTTTTTTTGCTTTTTGGGTCACACCTGGCAATGCACAGGGGTTACTCCTGGCTCATGCACTCAGGAATCACTGCTGGCAGTGCTCAGGGGACCATATGGGATGCTGGGAATTGAACCTGGGTAGGCTGCGTGCAAGGCAAACGCCCTACCCACTGTGCTATCGCTCCAGCCCCCAACAGTGTTAATTCTTATGGTTTTGAGTGTACAGTTAGCTTACCTCACTCCAGCAGATTGCCCAAGAACTTTTAACAATGTCCTCTTGTTATATCCACTTCACCACCCCCGCCAGCCATTCCCACCCAGAGTTGGCGTTCTTAGCTCTATAATCTACAGTCAACTATTTATCATCATTTGAAGTAATTTGCTACTTTTATACCAGAGATGTGTGAGATCATGTGGTATTGGTCCTTCTCTCTCTGAC
Source organism: Sorex araneus (assembly GCF_027595985.1). Taxonomy (NCBI): domain Eukaryota; kingdom Metazoa; phylum Chordata; class Mammalia; order Eulipotyphla; family Soricidae; genus Sorex; species Sorex araneus. The sequence goes on from NC_073311.1 coordinate 51,939,798, forward strand.
TTTATTCTCTAGTGCTATCCAAATTTCAGAAAACTGCAGTATACACACACACACATATAGCACAACTTTTTTTTATTTTACTGAATCACCATGAGATAGTTACAAGCTTTCATGTTTGGGTTATAATCTCACAATGATCAAACACCCATCCCTCCACCAGTGCACATTCCCCACCACCAATATCCCGGGTATACCCCCCCTTTCCCACCTTCCCCCTGCCTCCATGGCAGACAATATTCCTCATACTCTCTCTCTACTTTGGGGCATTATGGCTTGCAACACAGACAATGAGAGGTCATCATGTTTGGTCCATTATCTACTTTCGACACACATCTCCCATCCTGACTGACTCCTTCAGCCATCTTTTTCTTAGTGATCCCTTCTTTATTTCATCTGCCTTCTCCCCTCCATTCATGAAGCAGGCTTCTAGCTATCGGGCAATCCTCCTAGCCCTTGTGTCTATTGTCCTTGGGTGTCAGCCTCATGTGATGTAATTCTATACTCCACAAATGAATGCAGTCCTTCTATGTCTGTCCCTCTCTTTCTGACTCATTTCACTTAGCATGATACTCTCCACGTCTATCCATTTATAAACAAATTTCATGACTTCATCTTTCCTAACAGCTGCATAGTATTCCATTGAAAACACAACTTCTTTGTCCATCATTGGACATTTATGGACAGTTTTTGACTTCCCCCCATATCTTGGTTATTACACTAAGTGCAAAAATGAACATTTGTGTGCATTGTGTCATTTGCAATTCATGGTTTAGCATTTTGGGGGTGGATGTCAAGTAATAGAATCTGGTTATATAGGAGTTCTATTGTTAGCTTCTTGAAAAATACCCATACTGTTTTTCATTGGTAGAAAATATTTCTACCAACAGTGAATATTAGCTCCTAAACCATCAAATGTTTCAGCCAGTGAAGAATTTAACAAAGTAGAGAGGGATGTGAAATAAAGATTATTTTTGTATTTTGTTACTTCATGAGTATCATCTTATGTAACTTTTAAAAACTACATTGCAATGTATGGTTTCTCCTTCTAATTTACCTGTTATCCCATATAGAAATTCTGAAGTTGCTTGGAAACCAGAACGAGTACCTCATTGAATCTTCACATGAATCAAAAATGCAGCAAGGTAATTGGGAAATGAGAAAATTCTAAATAGGTAGTTGTTGATAAAAACCAGCCTCATCCTCTTCTACAGATGGTGAAGTCTTGGCATGATCAGACCTTGCTGTGAATTTTTAAAGATTGAGCTACATACACTTTCTTTGCAGAAGCCGGTTGCAACCCTTCTCAGCGTCCCTGGGTACTACACAGAGGTTTCTGCTACTTCAAAACCCAGGAAACGGTTCCTTGGTTAAACTGTTCGGATCTTTGTGTCTCGTTGAATGCTGAATTTTTAAGAACAGAAAGAAGCAAATTAACGGTGAGATTGTATTTCTTCTTTATTTCTTCTGGGATATAGACAGAGAGTAGATTCCAACCAAAGGAAAGGCTCTTGAGCTGACTAAAACCAGAGGAGAGACCATTCTCACTTAATCTTATTATTGTTAGTTTTGTATTTACTTACTTATTTTCAGTTTTTATTGAGGCAGCATTGGTTTATTTGACTTCTGATGTTTTAGGGTTGCAATTTTACACCTCTTTAAAGTAAAACTTATCCCACCAGTCTCACTACTCAAACACTAACATCACTCTACCACCGTCCATCTTTGATTTATTTAGAGAGATATTGTAGGGGTGAAGCAGTTGTTTTGTCTATGGCCTGTTTTAAATCCCTACAAGACCAGGAGAGGGCGGGGAGGAGAGAGATTTTTGTATTAATGGTTTTGTGTAATTTTGTTCCCGTCAGATAATCATGAATCTACTTGCAGTGAACCACACTTGGCTTGGCCTGTCTTACAGGAAAGAAATCGGGGAGTGGAAGTGGAACAATGGCTCCCTGCCCTCTCCGAGCCTGTAAGTTTCTAGTAGAGAGTCAAATCCTTAGTTTTTGACTCAAAAGTCTCTGTTTAAAGGATTAGAACAAATTGGGGTGGAGGTATGGGGAGAAAAGGGATCTGGGAATATTGGTGGAGGGAAATTGATACTGGTGGAGGGATTAGTAATGAAATATTGCATGCCAAAAATTCAACTATGAATAACTTTGTAACTCACAGTGCTTTAATAAAATAAAATTTTGGAAAAAAATGAAAAATCCCTTACTTAAAATTATGAACCCTAAAATATATTTTCACAACTACATACAATAATACTAGAGTTCAGGAGAATATTTAGGTATGTTTCACGGTCACTGTATCACTGCCATCCCATTGTTTGTTGGTTTACTTAATCGGGCACCAGTTAAATCTCTGTTCTTCCCAGCCCTGAGATTTTAGCAGACTCTCCTTACTTGTCTTTCCCAACGATTGGAGGCTCTTTCAGGGTAAGGGAATGAGACCTATCATTCTTGTTTTTGGCATATCAAATATGCCATAGGTAGCTTGCCAGGCTCTGCCCCTGCAGACAGGATACTCTCAATAGCTTGCCGGGGTCTCCGAGGTATGTTTACACACCTAAATAATATGAAATATTAAGTGGCATATTAAAAGGCCAAATTATTTAAATTCCATATTTTTGGTAAATGACATAAAATCAGAGAGCAAAGAGTTATTTAAGCAGTTCTCTGACAATTGGCTACTTAATTGAAATACATACAAAGATTTATATATATATAGAATATCTCTATATGCAACATTTTAATTTTTTTGTTCAATGTGAAAAATTTATAGGCAAAATATTTATATGCCATGTCGCTATGCATGCAGAGTCAAATGTCTTATATCATTCCAACCAGGCTTACACATAATAACCCGAGTCCTTTCTTTTCTCCTGCTATTTTTCAGAGATTTAAGTCAGGCCGTTGGCTTCCCCTCAAAACAGATGAACTCTGTTTTTCTTTTTCTGTGTCATTTGCCACAGTCTATATAGTTAATAGTGTTTCCTATTTCAATTTCTCTATTCCTTCTATAAATATATGGATTCCTTGGAAAAGTTTCTTTATTCACAAGTTTTTATCCACCGCATGTGGACAAAGCATAAAATAGGTTTTTAGTAATGGTTAAATTCCAGTAAAATGACTGTTTGTGACTTGTGTTTTCTAATCTTCTCAGGCATTTACCAGAGCCAAAAGCAGAATTTGAGAACTGTGTATACGCATTTGAGGACAAAATTGATACTGATGACTGCATCAAGTCTCATTCTTGTGTATGTGAGATGAAACTCAGATAAGATCTTATATATGACACACTCTCAGAAGGTGACAATGATATGACAGGAGGAGGCAGAATAACAGAAGAAATATCAGGAATGTCCAGAGAACTGAAGGTTAGGGTACCTTTGACTTTGTAAAAATCATATAACTGTGCTAACAAAAGTATAATTTACCAGAAGCATTTACGTTCTTTGGACTTCTATTATATTTCAATACTTTTTTCAGAATTATGATCCTATGGAAAATAATTCATGGCTGGATTATGTGACAAACAAGAGCCTTTATAACATACAATTGCATACACAGCAAGAGTTACAGGAATCTTTGTTTCTATATGCTGGTGGGATTTTGCAAGACTGTAGTCAATGATTATTAAAGCTTTTCTTTTGCTGATCTTCAAGTCTCTGAGCCTATGTGTTTTGTATAGGTGGGATATTTCTCATATGGCACATATAAAGCAAGAACTCTACCTGTAAGCTACATGTACCATCAGAAATTTAGTATGATTAAATTGGTGTTGTCGGGGGCTGGAGCGATAGCAAAGCAGGTAGGGAGTTTGCCTTGCACGCGGTCCGACCAGAGTTCAATTCCCAGCATCCCATATTTTCCCCCGAGCACCGCCAGGAGTAACTCCTGAGTGCAGACCCAGGAGTAACCCTTGAGCATCGCTAGGTGTGACCCAAAAAGAAAAAAAAATTGGTGTTGTAGAAAAATCTCTATTACTGTGACTGAGAGAAGGAGTATCTAGGATTGATGTTGGAGACAGTGAGAAAAAAAAAAGAATGTGGTATAGAGATGAAAAAAAGAGCTGTTAGTTTCATGGCAGAAGAAAACAACTAAATTGATTGGATTCAAGTTATATTTTATGTAATTATTTATTGGTTTGGGGGCCACATTTGTGAGGCTCAGGATTTTCTTTTCACCCAGAGATGTTCAGGATTTGCTTCTGGTTCTTTTCTCAGGAATCACTCCTAGCAATGCTCAGGGGACCATTCAAGATGCCAGTAGTTGAACCCCAGTTGGCTGTGTTCACTGTACTATCTCTCAAACCCTCAAGATATATTTTAGCTGGCCTAGATGCTGTCTATTGTCTAGCAAGAAATACTTAGAAGTCAGTAAATTTCTGAATAAAAGGAAAGAAAATAGATAAGTGTTTTTTTTAAATCCATTTGATTCAGGTATTTTGCTCAAGTGCAGTGATATTGTTGGACACAAGTTGGTTAATGGGTTCATTCAAGTGTTACATGAGAGAGGGAAGTTTAAAAATGGTATATTTAAGATAGAAAAATTTGGTTTATTTGTGAATATTCAAATTGCATTCTGTGAAAACAGAACTCAATTATTTTTGTGAGAACAGAACGTTCAAACCCTTCTACTTTATAAAATCACAGCTTATTATCCATGTTTATAATCAACATAGAAATAATGGAATGGAAAAAAATTTATAATGAAATCTATTGATCATTTATTTATTTAAATTTATTTTATTGAATCACCATGTTGAAAGTTACAAAGTTCTCAGGCTTATGTCTCAGTTATACAATGCTCAAACACCCGTCCCTTCACCAGTGCCCATATTCCACCACCAATAAAGACAAAAACAAAACAAAACAAAAAAACCCAGTATACATCCCACCCCTCACCCCCAACCCCCCCCCCCGTGACTGATAATTTTACTTCCTTTTCTCTTTACCTTGATTACATTCCATATTTCAACACAGAACTCACTATTGTTGTTGGAGTTTCAACACAGACTCACTATTTTTGTTGGAATTAATCCCCTAAGAATACAGCTCTATTGACAAGGAAATATTTGATAATTAGTTTTCCACTGATGAGAATAAAGAGATAAAAAGTCGGTTTACAATTTCTGTATTATAGTAATTAAGTCCAGGGAGATTTAAGTTGGAAATTGAATCATTTCCCTTCTTGGAGCAGCATGGAGCAAAAGCTTAGTTCACAGTCTGCATACATGGTTGCAAGCACTTGCTGGAACCCCAAGTCATAAAGCTGGCTCTGGCTCCTGCTCGTTCCGCATCCACGCAGCTGTGCAAAGGCATGGCCACCCGGGTCGAATCTCGGCTGGAGCCCGAGTTCCGGCCCCGGCCCGAGACTGCCCAGGTGTCCTGCTGTTTCAAGTTCAAAGCACATTTTTTTTTCCTCGCCACAAAGTTCATACCTGCTCAAAGGACCCACCAAATGTCAGACACCACGCCTCCTCCGGGAGGGGAGAGAGAGAGACCAAGGAAGAAGGATATTTCCTCCGTTAGCCGGCATGGGGCAAAAGCTTAGTTCACAGTCTGCATACATGGTTGCAAGCACTCGCTGGAACCCCAAGTCATAAAGCTGGCTCTGGCTCCTGCTCGTTCCACATCCACTGGCTGTGCAAAGGCATGGCCACCCGGGTCGAATCTCGGCCGGACCCCAAGCTTCGGCCCCGGCCTTAGACTGCCTATTGATCATTTCAATTTGATTTTTACAAGCACAGAGAGTCTTTTAAATATGCCCTGTTAGTGCCAGAGTGATAGTACATGGGCAGGGCATTTGACTTCTATCCCCAGCATCCCATATGGTCATTTTAAAATGATGCCCTTAATATCTCAGCCTGAACATAATTTTGAAAGAAAGAGATGGACATGAGAGGGAAGAATAGTTTAGGAAACGGGAGATTCCTTGGTAATGCAATCCTTTTGAGTCTTGCCACCATGTTAAACTATCCCAAAAATGTCTGTGGAAATGTAGATTAACATAGGCCAAGAAGTCTGGAGGACTTTTCTGAAGTATGGAAGGGTAGCATAACATTAAAAAATTTTTTTTCTCTTATACATTTAATTTTTATTTAGCGTCATATTCTAGTCAGAATTATATTCAGCTTATGTACATATGTACATGTAAGCTTAATATATAGTTATATAGAGCAATGCCAAATGTCGCTTGGCAGAGCATGGCAAGCTACCTGTGGCGTATTCAACATGCCCAAAACAGTAACAATAATGGGCCTCATTCCCCTGATCCTGAATGTGACAGAGACGAATGGAAATGTTACTGGCACCTGTTTGAACAAATTGATGAACAACGGGACGACAGTGATACAGTGATATATTGGCTTAATATATAATTATCTTACATATAATTAATATAAATTACTTATAATTGATGGATTAAAATAATATATAATTTAATGTATGATTACACACACACACACATATATGCACTACACCCAGCAGTGCTTAGGGCTTATTCATGGCTCCATGCTCCTTGCAATGCACAGCGGACCACTTGTGTTTACCTTAAATTGAGTTGCAGTCAACAACATGCGAGGAAGGTAGTTTAACCCCTGTAATAATTCTTTGACCTAATAGTAAACTTTTTATTAAACAAAATCTCAATTATTCTCCTTATAATTTTAAATGGATTTAACAAGAGTTTTCTACAAACTGAAAAAATGAGTAAAAGCAAAGTTATTCACTGGTTTCAATTATTGTCACAGCTTGAGTATTTGGCAAAGAGTGAAAAGTGATCACACAGCAATTGTTTTGGAAAGTTATTTGTAAATGTATTCGGACCTAGAACATTCCTTTCTTTTCTGTTTGAAAAAATGTCAAGATCACACCAGAACAGATGTATGATTCTAAGCTGATAACTGCTCTGCTTACATGTTGGGGTGTAAGCACAAACTATATACAATACGAGAATATAAAGTGAGCAAAACTTGGTTGAAAGTTTTCCTTTATTTAAAAATCATTTGAAAAGTAGGACAGTGTCTGAGCAAGCACCAAATCTAAATATTAGCAATATAGAACTTATGTGTATGGCAAAATGGAT